>NC_053024.1:550575773-550824417 GCF_003073215.2 Triticum urartu | reverse complement strand
AAGCAAGATGACATGATGTAGAGAGATAAATTCATGCAATATGAAATAAACCTCATCTTGTTATCCTCGATGGCAACGATACAATATGTGCCTTGCTGCCCCTTCTGTCACTGGGAAAGGACACCGCAAGATCGAACCCAAAGCTAAGCACTTCTCCCGTGGCAAGAACTACCAATCTAGTTGGCCAAACCAAACAGATAATTAGAAGAGACTTGCAAAGATAACCAAACATACATAAAAGAATTCAGAGAAGATTCAAATATTATTCATAGATAGACTTGATCATAAACCCACAATTCATCGATCTCAACAAACACACCGCAAAAAGAAGATTACATCGAATAGATCTCCACAAGAGAGGGGGAGAACTTTTTATTGAGATTCAAAGAAAGAGAAGAAGCCATCTAGCTACTAACTATGGACCCGAAGGTCTGAGGTAAACTACTCACACTTCATCGGAGAGGTTATGATGATGTAGAAGCCCTCCGTGATGACGGCCCTCTTTCGGCGGAGCTCTAGAACAGGCCCCAAGATGGGATCTCGTGGATACAGAAAGTTGCGGTGGTGGAATTAGGTTTTTGGCTCCTGTTTTGATAGTTTGGGGGTACATGTGTATATATAGGAGGAAGAAGTACACCGGAGGATCAATGGGGGGCCCACGAGGCAGGGGGCGCGCCCTAGGGGGGGCGCCCACAGCCTCGTGACCGCCTCTTTTATTCCTTGGAGCAGGGTCCAAGTCTCCTGGATCACGTTCGGTGAGAAAATCATGTTCCCGAAGATTTTATTCCGTTTGGACTCCATTTGATATTCCGTTTCTTTGAAACACTGAAATAGGCAAAAACAGCAATTCTGGGCTGGGCCTCCGGTTAATAGGTTAGTCCCAAAAATAATATATAAGTGGAAAATAAAGCCCAATATAGTCCAAAATAGTAGATAATATAGCATGGAGCAATCAAAAATTATAGAGATATGTTGGAGACGTATCAGGCATCCCCAAGCTTAATTCCTGCTCGTCCTCGAGTAGGTAAATGATAAAAAGAATTTTTTTATGCGGAGTGCTACTTGGCATAATTTCAATGTAAATCTTCTTAATTGTGATATGAATATTCAGATTAGAAAGATTCAACACAAAGGTTTATATTGACATAAAAATAATAATACTTCAAGTATACTAACAAAGCAATTATGTCTTCTCAAAATAACATGGCCAAAGAAAGTTATCCCTACAAAATCATATAGTATGGCTATGCTCCATCTTCACCACACAAAGTATTAAATCATGCACAACCCCGATGACAAGCCAAGCAATTGTTTCATACTCTAACTTTTTCAAAACTTTTTCAATCTTCACGCAATACATGAGCGTGAGCCATGGACACAACACTGTAGGTGGAATAGAATGGTGGTTGTGGAGAAGACAAAAAGAGGGGAAGATAGTCTCACATCAACTAGGCGTATCAACGGGCTATGGAGATGCCCATCGATAGATATCAATGTGAGTGAGTAGGGATTGCCATGCAACGGATGCACTAGAGCTATAAGTATATGAAAGCTCAAAAAGAAACTAAGTGGGTGTGCATCCAACTTGCTTGCTCATGAAGACCTAGGGAAATTTGAGGAAGCCCATCATTGGAATATACAAGCCAAGTTCTATAATGAAAGATTCCCACTAGTATATGAAAGTGATAACATGAGAGACTCTCTACTATGAAGATCATGGTGCTACTTTGAAGCACAAGTGTGGTAAAAGGATAGTAACATTGTCCCTTCTCTCTTTTTCTCTCATTTTTATGGCCTTTCTCTTTTTTTATGGCCTTTCTCTTTTTTTATTTGGGCTTCTTTGGCCTCTTTTTTTATTATATATATATTTTTATTTTTCGTCCGGAGTCTCATCCCGACTTGTGGGGGAATCATAGTCTCCATCATTCTTTCCTCACTGGGACAATGCTCTAATAATGATGATCATCACACTTTTATTTTTCTTACAACTCAACAATTATAACTCGATACTTAGAATAAAATATGACTCTATATGAATGCCTCCGGTGGTGTACCGGGATATGCAATATGGTAATGATGAAGTGTGTCATAATAAACGGAACGGTGGAAAGTTGCATGGCAATATATCTCGGAATGGCTATGGAAATGCCATAATAGGTAGGTATGGTGGCTGTTTTGAGGAAGGTAATGGTAGGTGTATGATACCGGCGAAAGGTGCACGGTATTAGAGAGGCTAGCAAAGGTGGAAGGGTGAGAGTGCGTATGATCCATGGACTCAACATTAGTCATAAAGAACTCATATACTTATTGCAAAAATCTAGAAGTTATCAAAGCAAAGTACTACGCGCATGCTCCTAGGGGGATAGATTGGTAGGAAAAGACCATCGCTCGTCCCCGATCGCCACTCATAAGGAAGACAATCAATAAATAAATCATGCTCCGACTTCATCACATAACGGTTCACCATAAGTGCATGCTACGGGAATCACAAACTTCAACACAAGTATTCTTTAAATTCACAACTACTCAACTAGCATGACTTTAATATTATCACCTCCATATCTCAAAACAATTATCAAGCATCCAACTTTTCTTAGTATTCAACACAGTCAAAAGAAAGTTTCACAAATCTTGAATACCAAGCATGTTATTATTAAGCAAATTACCATGCTATTAAGACTCTCAAAATAATTTAAGTGAAGCATGAGAGATCAATAGTTTATTTAAAACAAATCCACCACCGTGCTCTAAAAGATCTAAGTGAAGCACATAGAGCAAAATTATAACACTCAAAAGATATAAGTGAAGCGCATAGAGCAAAACTACTTAGCTCAAAAGATATAAGTTAAGCACATAGAGTATTCTATCAAACTCTAATTCATATATGGCTCTCAAAAGGTGTGTACAGCAAGAATGATTGTGGCATACTAACAAACAAAGACACAAATAATACAAGATGCTCCAAGCAAAACACATATCATGTTGGTGAATAAAAATATAGCTCGAAGTAAAGTTACCGATGGAAGTGGATGAAAGAGGGGATGCCTTCCGGGGCATCCCCAAGCTTTGACTTTTTGGTGTCCTTGGATTGTCTTGGGGGTTCCATGGGCATCCCCAAGCTTAGGCTCTTGCCACTCCTTGTTCCATAATCCATCAAATTCTTAGCCAAAACTTGAAAACTTCACAACACAAAACTCAAAATAGAAAACTCGTGAGCTCCGTTAGAGAAAGAAAACAAAAGACCACTTCAAGGTACTGTAATGAAATCATAATTTATTTATATTGGTGTTAAACCTACTTTATTCCAACTTCTCTATGGATTATAAACTATTTTACTAGCCATAGATTCATCAAAATAAGCAAACAACACACGAAAAACAGAATTTGTCAAAAATAGAACAGTCTGTAGTAATCTGTAGCTAGCGCAAGATCTGGAACCCCAAAAATTCTAAAATAAATTTATGGACGTGAGGAATTTATCTATTAATCATATGCAAAAATAATTAACTAAATATCTCTCTTTAAATAAAAATGACAGCAGTTCTCGTGAGCGCTAAAGTTTCTGTTTTTTACAGCAAGTTCAACAAGACTTTCCCCAAGTCTTCCCAACGGTTCTACTTGGCACAAACACTAATTAAACAAAAAAAAACACAACCAAAACAGAGGCTAGATAATTTATTTATTACTAAACAGGAGAAAAAAGCAACAAATGAAAATAAAATTTGGTTGCCTCCCAACAAGCGCTATCGTTTAACGCCCCTAGCTAGGCATAAAAGCGAGGATATATCTAGGTATTGCCATCTTTGGTAGGCAATCCATAAGTGGCTCTCATGATAGTTTCATATGGTAATTTTATTTTATTTCTTGGAAAGTGTTCCATGCCCTTTTTTAATGTAAATTGAAATCTAATATTCCCTTCCTTCATATCAATAATCGCACCAACCGTTCTAAGGAAAGGTCTACCAAGAATAATAGGGCAAGAAGGATTGCAATCTATATCAAGAACAATGAAATCTACGGGCACATAATTCCTATTTGCAACAATAATAACATCATTAATTCTTCCCATAGGTTTCTTAATAGTGGAATCCGCAATATGCAAGTTTAGAGAGCAATCATCAAAATTACGGAAATCTAGTAAATCACACAAAGTCTTGGGAATGGTAGAGACACTAGCACCCAAATCACACAAAGCATAAAATTCATGATCTTTAATATTAATTTTAATTGTTGGTTCCCACTCATCATAGAGTTTTGTAGGGATAGAAACTTTCAACTCAAGTTTTTCTTCGTAAGATTGCATCAAGGCATCAACAATATGTTCGGTAAAGGCTTTATTTCGACTATAAGCATGTGGAGAATTTAGCACGGATTGCAACAAGGAAATACAATTAATTAGAGAGCAACTTTCATAATTAAATTCCTTGAAATCCAATATAGTGGGTTTAGCAACATGTATAATTTTATTTCTTTCAATCCCACTTTCATCAATTTCATCATTAAGATCTAAATACTCCGAATTTTTAGAACGCCTTCTAGATAAAGGAAGATCATATTCAGTTTCATCAAGATTCATATTGCAAAACAAAGATTTAATAGGAGACACATCAATAACTTTTAGATCTTCATCATTATTTTCATAGGAATTGGAAGAACACGCTTTAATAAAGGCATCTTTGGAAGCACGCATCCTAGCGGTTCTTTCTTTACACACATCAATTGAAATTCTCATGGCTTTAAGAGACTCATTGATATCATGATTAGGTGGAATAGATCTAAGTTTCAAAGAATCAACATCAAGAGCAATTCTATCAACGTTCCTAGCCAAATCATCAATCTTAAGCAATTTTTCTTCAATAATAGCACTAAAATTCTTTTGCGAAGAAATAAATTCTTTAATATTAGAGTCAAAATCAGAGCGTATCTTATTATAATTTCCATAAGAGTTATTGTAGGAATTCCCATAATTATTAGAAGGATTACTAGGATATGGCCTAGGATTAAAATTCCCTCTATAAGTGTTGTTACCAAAATTGTTCCTACCAACAAAATTCACATCCATAGATTCATTGTTATTCTCAATCAAAGTAGACAAAGGCATATCATTAGGATCAGAAGAAACACTCTTAGTAGCAAATAATTTCATAAGTTCATCCATCTTTCCACTCAACACATTAATTTCTTCTATCGCATGCACTATTTTACTAGAAGTTCTTTCAGTATGCCATTGAGAATAATTAACCATAATATTATCTAGGAGTTTAGTAGCATCTCCTAAAGTGATTTCCATAAAAGTGCCTCCTGCGGCCAAATCTAAAAGATTTCTAGAAGCAAAATTCAATTCGGCATAAAAATTCTGTATAATCATCCACAAATTCAAACCATGAGTAGGGCAATTACGTATCATTAATTTCATTCTCTCCCAAGCTTGTGCAACATGTTCATGATCAAGTTGTTTAAAGTTCATAATATCGTTTCTAAGAGAGATGATCTTAGCGGGAGGAAAATACTTAGAGATAAAAGCATCTTTGCACTTGTTCCATGAATCAATACTATTCTTAGGCAAAGACAAAAACCAAGCTTTAGCACGATCTCTAAGCGAAAAAGGAAATAGCTTCAATTTAACGACATCAGTATCGACATCTTTTTTCTTTTGCATATCACATAGATCAACGAAGCTATTCAGATGAGTAGCGGCATCTTCACTAGGAAGGGCGGCGAATTGATCTTTCATAACAAGATTCAACAAAGCAGTATTAATTTCACAAGATTCAGCATCGGTAAGAGGAGCAATCGGAGTGCTAAGGAAATCATTATTATTGGTATTGGTGAAGTCACACAATTTAGTATTATCTTGAGCCATCGCGACAAACAAGCAAACAAACTAGCACACGAGCAAACAAGAGGCAAACAGAGAGGGAGGATAGAGAGAGACAGGGCGAATAAAACGGCAAGGGTGAAGTGGGGGAGAGGAAAACGAGAGACAAATGGAAAATAATGTAATGCAAGAGATAGGGATTTGTCATGGGTACTTGGTATGTTGACTTTTTGCGTAGACTCCCCGACAACGGTGCCAGAAATCCTTCTTGCTCGTCTTGAGCTTGCGTTGGTTTTCCCCGAAGAGGAAGGGATGATGCAGCAGAGTAGCGTAAGTATTTCCCTCAGTTTTTGAGAACCAAGGTATCAATCCAGTAGGAGGCCACGCTCAAGTCCCTCGTACCTGCACAAAATGATAGCTACTCGCAACCAACATGATTAGGGGTTGTCAAGCCCTTCACGGTCACTTACGAGAGTGAGATCTGATAGATAGAATATTTTTGGTATTTTTGATATAAAGATGCAAAGTAAAAAGTAAAGGCAAAGTAAAAAAGCAAAGCAAGATTAAAGTAATGGAGATTGATATGATGAGAATAGACCCGGGGGCCATAGGTTTCACTAGTGGCTTCTCTCAAGAGCATAAGTATTCTACGGTGGGTGAACAAGTTACTGTTGAGCAATTGATAGAATTGAGCATAATTATGAGAATATCTAGGCATGATCATGTATATAGGCATCACGTCCGTGACAAGTAGACCGAAACGATTCTGCATCTACTACTATTACTCCACTCATCGACCGCTATCCAGCATGCATCTAGAGTATTAAGTTAAAAACAGAGTAACGCCTTAAGCAAGATGACATGATGTAGAGAGATAAATTCATGCAATATGAAATAAACCCCATCGTGTTATCCTCGATGGCAACGATGCAATACGTGCCTTGCTGCCCCTTCTGTCACTGGGAATGGACACCGCAAGATCGAACCCAAAGCTAAGCACTTCTCCCATGGCAAGAACTACCAATCTAGTTGGCCAAACCAAACAGATAATTTGAAGAGACTTGCAAATATAACCAATCATACATAAAAGAATTCAGAGAAGATTCAAATATTATTCATAGATAGACTTGATCATAAACCCACAATTCATGATCTCAACAAACACACCGCAAAAAGAAGATTACATCGAATAGATCTCCACAAGAGAGGGGGAGAACTTTGTATTGATATTCAAAGAGAGAAGAAGCCATCTAGCTACTAACTATGGACCCGAAGGTCTGAGGTAAACTACTCACACTTCATCGGAGAGGCTATGATGATGTAGAAGCCCTCCGTGATGACGGCCCTTTTCCGACGGAGCTCCGGAACAGGCCCCAAGATGGGATCTCGTGGATACAGAAAGTTGCGGCGGTGGAATTAGGTTTTGGGCACCTGTCTGATCGTTTGGGGGTACGTGTGTATATATAGGAGGAAGAAGTACACCGGAGGAGCAACAAGGGGCCCACGAGGCAGGGGGGCGCGCCCTAGGGGGGGCGCCGCCCACCCTCGTGACCGCCTCTTTTGTTCCTTGGAGAAGGGTCCAAGTCTCCTAGATCATGTTCGGTGAGAAAATCACGTTCCCGAAGATTTTATTCCGTTTGGACTTCGTTTGATATTCTGTTTCTTTGAAACACTGAAATAGGCAAAAAACAACAATTCTGGGCTGGGCCTCCGGTTAATAGGTTAGTCCCAAAAATAATATAAAAGTGGAAAATAAATCCCAATATAGTCCAAAACAGTAGATAATATAGCATGGAGGAATAAAAAATTAGAGATACGTTGGAGACGTATCACCCACCTGTTGATTCTTGTTCAGAATATGATCCTAATGACTATTCTAACCTCAAGGAGTCAAAGGAAGATGGCCTGTCCTGTTCACCCATCAAGGTGCTTGTTCTAATTTGGCAATGTTTTATTGATTGCGGGTATCTTGCATATGCTGTCTTGCATTTCTTCTACTTTGTTGCACCGCCATCTGCTTAGTTTACTCCTCATATATGTCGAGATGCCATGCCCATCCATTATCAATACATATTACATCTGTCATCATACCATGTTTTTCCACTCAAATGCTGTTCTTGTGCATCAGACATCAAAAAGGAAGAGGGTGATTGCCGAACTTGACGGAGCACCAGCAAAGTACTTGAAAAACATGGTGGTGCCGGAGAAATCAGACAACACCCCACTTATATTGGTTGTACAACCAGTGACACAAAACGTAGGACCGACTCCAGCAGACTGTACCCATACTTCACTGGCCACACCACTAGCCCCACCACACAGGACCTGCACTCCAGCAAAAGGTAAATCGATTTCATTTGCCATAGCACCAGCTATACCACAGAAAAAAATCCCACTCCAGCAAAAAGTACAGCAAGTCCACCGGCCAAAGACCTATCCCAACTGCAGAGACGGCCAATTCCTGCAGATTAGAACCCCATTCCATTTATTCCCAGTTTAAAAGATAATGCTTTCAATGTTGTTAGGGACTACGTGCATATATTCCCATCATGGGAAGATTATTGTGAAGACAAACACCATTTTCACATCTTCCTGTCCAACTTACGTGTAAGTGCGATTATTCATGGTTATTATTTTCCTATTTTCTGCTGATTGAACACATCAATGATTTACATTACATTGTTGTAACTAGGCGAGGGTCAATATGGATAGTCATGACGAGCAAAGCTTGCTTGTGCTTTTCAAGGAAGCATTGCAGCAGTATCGGTGTTACCTGAGGAAATCACACTTTGATGGCAAGTCTATAAACGAATTTCCGGTGAAGTCTCCTATGCTAAATTTAGAAGACATTGAATGGAAAAACCTTGTTATGCACTGGTCTCGTTCCCAGGATGAGGTACTGTCTATGAAATCACATGACAATTTGAACTTCTAGTTTTCCGCATGTGCCTTAGGGATCTTTTTTGCAGGAAATCTGCTCGAAGAAGAATTCCGGTTTGACAAGAACGACAGGATATCGCAAATATGCTACCCGTTGCTTTGCTCTTGTTAGTACATGTTGTCCTGTATCACTGTACTTGCATACATATCTGGTTCATTATGTGACAGCAGTATCCATGATAGCTTGCTTATCAATTGTTCACTCCAAATTATCTGATATGTATGAATGGTTACATTAGTGTAGAATATATCCAATGCCAATGTTTTTTAGCTCTGCATTGTTCTTGTAAGTACATGATGTCATTTATCAGTGTACTTATAATGACAGGTAGTTGTTCATGTACCATCACTCTACAGCTTATTTTCCTTTGCCCTCCATTTTCTACACATCCGATCTATATTTACTCTTACCATAAGGTTGGTACTGAAGAAGTTTAGCTGTGCATTGCTCTTGGTTGTAACTTTTGCATGTATCGCTGCACTTACATTTATAGCTACTTGGTTATGTAGCATCACTCTTCATATTATCTTAAATATTCTCCATTTTTTCGTATATTATCACATCTATATTTACTCTTAACAAAATGTAGAATAAAGGCAATGCTTTTGAAGAAGATTCTGTGGTAAACTTCTTGAATTGCCCCCCATCAGCATGGACAAGGCCTTTATAGAGCCTGTCTTCACCAATAATGTAAGTTTGTCCATCTCAAGCCTTCAAACTTTGTTGTATATATTTGGTTAGGCATGACCGCAATGGCTATTTATTTTTGGTGTTTGCATCAAATTGCTTGTTTAAAGTTCATTATGTAGTTCATAAACAAAATTTTGTCCTTTCTCAATGTAAGTTTTCAGTTATACAACCAAGTTCCTTCTTCATACCATGTAAATTAAACAATACAGAGCAGGTGATCTTCTTTTGCACTGCATGTATGCTTTTGTTCTTCATCCGTAATCCAGTGGTGTGGTGAACCTAACCACTATAGCACAATGTCATATTCTGCAATGTCTTAACTATGAACAATGTCATATCATTGTACTATTATTTAAACCGTCTCTTTATTTGCCAATCTGAAATGGTATAAATTGACAACACACTAACCATCGATACTTATGAGTTCTTGATCCATAATCCAGTGGTGTCGTGAAGGTGCCAACTCCTTCATAATGTCATTTCCTGCCATGTCTTGACTTAAACAATACCATATTGTGTTAATGCAATTTTAAACTATGTCACTTTAGTCGTCAATAAGAAATGTGATGAATTGTTAGCACTGATACTTTTATGTGCAAAACCTGTCATCTGTCTGCTTGTTTATCTTTCAGAGTGAGGAAGATATAAGTGTTGAACAAGCGCAGTCTCATCATCTTGCTCAGCTGCTTGCGCTGCAGCTCCCCAGCAGGGCTAACCTTTCTTGAACTCTATTGAAGTGTTGTCGATTTTGTATATTATTTTGTCGGCGTGTTTATTTGCACTGGTGGCGATCTTTGATGCCCAGTGTATGTAATCTGATGTCTGCTTGTGCTTTATTATCATAGTGGCGAACTTTGATGCCGAGTGGATGTAATATGCCGTAATTTATTTATTGTATAGTCTAGTTTCTTTTCTTATTCACGATGCTGCAGTTATTTTACTGTATATATATATCCTGTCTTCGTAGTAAACCGGCCAAACCGTAAAATTACGGTACATAGTCTTGCCGTCATGCAATCACGATGTAGGTTGGGCCTGAAACGTGCCAAACAGTTCACGGGCCGGTAGCAGCCCAAAATGAACCCCGGCCATACTTGTGCGAATCAAATCACGGGCTTTTAATATGCCAAAATTGTCTCGGTCCTTGTTTGTGCCAATCAGATATCGGCTACGAGCAGGCTGGATGCAAACCGGGCCGTAGTTAGGCCCAACTATATGACGGGCTTTTAACAGGCCGAAATTAATATAGGGCCGAAATGTTAAATGGGCCCTTAATAGGACAAAAATAATATCAGGCCGAATTACTAAGTGGGTCTTTAGCAAGTGGGCCCAAAAGCATAGTGTCCAGTTGACGGGCCGAATCTGATATGGGCCATAATTGAGCCCAAAGCCTCTTAAAGGGCCGGACCTGATCTGGGCCATAATTTGGCCCAGAACGTGGTAGGCTTTTAACGGGACGGATCTCATATGGGCTACTATTAGGCCTGGAGCGTGGCAGGCCATTAATGGACCGGATCAAATATGGGTCGGCATTTGGCCCAAAACATGGCAGCCAGTTAATGGGTCAGCCTACTAGGGTCCTCAAAATCTTGTGGGCCTACAGCTGGGTCGGCCCATTAATGTCGGCGAAATCTCGTGGGCCTTTAGCTGGGCCGACCCATTATGATCCGCAAGAATCTTGTGGGCCTTTACATGGGCCGGCCCATTATGGCACACAAAAATCTTGTGGGCCTTTACCTGGGCCGGCCCATTATGGCCCGCAAAATCTTGTGGGCTTTTAGCTGGGCCAGCCCATTATGGTCCGCAAAATCTCATGGGCCTTTAGCTGGGCCGGCCCATCATGGTCCACAAAATCTTGTGGGCCTTCAGTTGGGCCGGCCCATTTAAACTTGATGGGCCGGTCCACGTGTCAACATATCATAGGGCGTCTCACCCATTGGATGAGTGACACCTGTGCCAACGCGGACCTGACACGTGTCTCCTCCAGCCAATGATGATTTTACACGTGGAAAATCCCCATTGGTCGGGGCTGTTAACGGGTTATCAAATCCAAAACCCGACCCGATAGCTTAACGACGTTCCTTTACGGTGGATGCCACGTGTCGGCCACCCTTGACGAAAGCACTTTTGTGACGCGCGATTTATCGTCATGGAAGTGGACACTTCCGTGATGATAATTTTGGTAATGTCATGGAACACTTCTACGACAACACATGTATGACTATCTTGATTCTGTCATAAAATCATCATGGATGTACATGCATGAGAGAAAACGCGACCTACTGTGACAAACACGTATCATCACGGAAGTGTATTTTTTTGTAGTGCATGTCCCTGCTGGCATGCACCATGGCACTTGGGGGCTAATGCAAAGTCATTTTTTGGCTCACTTTATTGAAGATCCGACTCATCACATTATAATGAGCCGGCCCTTGGGGGCTACCAATTGCTCCTATCAACAATTCAAGGTACACTAGTCTTAATCCATTATATTAAAGGGTCCACTACTCAGTTTGTAAAGCACAAAGCTCTTAACCTTGTGGACGTGGGTTCAAGCCCCATGATGGGAGTTAAATCATATGATATTATTTTCAATGAAGTATATATAAAGTACCAGCTTAGTATTATCTTACTGAGCCGGCCCTTGGAGGCTACACGTTGTTGTTAAAGTGTGAGTTTTCTGGACGCCTATTCAGGTTATCATCAGATCAAGATGGCAGTCAAGGACCAGGAGAAGACAACTTTCATCACTCCGTTTGGGGCCTTCTGCTATGTGTCTATGCCCTTCGGGCTCAAGAGTGCCCAGGCAACTTATCAATGGTGTATGCAGAATTGCCTTCACAATCAGATTGGGCGTAATGTTCATGCTTATGTGGATGATATAGTGGTAAAGTCCAGGAAAGAGGAAACCTTGGTCACAGATCTGAAAGAGACCTTTGATAACCTCCTAGTCTACAAAATGATGCTTAACCCGGCCAAGTGTGTTTTTGGAGTTCCAGCTGGCAAACTCTTGGGTTTTTTGGTGTCCAACCGAGGTATTGAAGCTAACCCGGAGAAGATTAAGGCAATCACATCCCGGGCCAAACCAACATGCATCAATGACGTTCAGCGGCTGGCGGGTCGTGTTGCTGCTTTGAGCCGGTTCATAAGCCGGTTAGGGGAGAAGGCGATGCCTTTGTATCAGATGATGAAGAAAACGGATGATTTTGTTTGGAGCGATGGTGCGAACTCTGCTTTTGAGGATCTGAAGAAATAGCTTGCCCAGCCGCCGGTCCTTGCTGCTCCAGTTGAGAAAGAGCCGCTATTGTTATACGTAGCCGCCAATTCATGAGCTGTTACTGTGGCAATTGTGGTGGAGCGCAAGGAGGTTGGCAAGGAACATCCGGTTCAACGGCCGGTTTACAACGTCAGTGAGGTGTTGATTGAATCTAAACAAAGATATCCACATTGGTAGAAGCTCGTGTATGGAGTGTTCATGGCGAGCCAGAAGCTCAAACATTACTTTCAGGGTCACCCAATCACTGTGGTTAGCTCTGCTCCTTTGGGGGACATCATTCAAAATAGAGAAGCCACTGGACGAGTCGCCAAGTGGGCCATTGAGCTTGGGTCTCATGGGTTAAAGTATGTACCACGTACTACGATTAAGTCTCAAGCACTGGTTGACTTTATTAATGACTGGACAGAGATGCAGATGCCGGAGGAGAAACCAGACAACACATATTGGACTATTCACTTTGATGGGTCCAGACAGTTGGAAGGCTCGTGGGCTGGAGTTGTTTTAACCTTCCCTCGAGGTGACAAATTTTGTGATGTGTTGCGGCTGATGTTTCCTTCACTAACGACGCAGCGGAATATGAAGCGTTGCTCCATGGTCTTCGAATGGCTAAAGAGATGAGCCTGAGCGGGTCCGGTGTCTTGGCAACTCAGATTTGGTAGCTCAACAGGTGTCGGGCAAGTGGGATTCCAAAGATCCTCTCATGGCGGCTTATCGCCGTGAAGTTGATGTTGTTGCAGGGAATTTTAAAGGTTATCAGGTGGAGCACATTGACCATAGGAAGAACAAAGCGGCTGATGCTTTAAGCCGGTTGGGATCTCAGCGTAAGCCGGTGCCACCTAACACCTTTTTGGATATTTTGCATAACCCGTCTGTTAAGTTACTTACAGAAGAAGATCTAGCCGTTCCTCACCCGGAGGCGCAGTTGGTAGCGGCTCTTCATGTCATCCTATATTGGACAGTGTCGTTCTTGGCTTACATGACCTGGGGCGAGCTGCCAGCAGATGAGACCCTGGCCCGACAGATAACCCCGCGGTCTAAGTCAATGACGATTTCTGACGAAGAACTATACCATCGCAACGTCTCTAAAGCCTTTCAGCGGTGTGTTTCCCCTGAGGAAGGCCAAGCAATATTTCGTGAGATCCATGAAGGCGATTGTGGTCATCATGTCGGGTTAAAATCTCTGGTGGCCAAATCTTTTCGTCATGGTTTTTACTGGTTGACGGCTCACGCTGATACAGAAGATCTGGTCAGTAGATGTGATGGATGTCAAAAATTTGCATGACGAGCACATGTGCTGGCTCAAGAGCTGCGGATGATTCCCATCACTTGGCCGTTTGTGTTCTGGGGGCTTGACATGGTTGGACCTTTCAAAAGGTCTAAGGATAAAAATACACATCTTTTAGTGGCAGTTGACAAATTCACAAAGTGGGTTGAGGCAGAACAAGTGAGTAAGTGTGATGCGACCACAACGGTTCAGTTCATGAAAACGTTGATTTTTCGTTTTGGTTTTCCACACAACATTATCACTGACAATGGCACTAATCTATCCCAACGGGCTATGGAGGAGTTCTGTCGGCGCAAGCACATCTGGCTTGATGTTTCTTCTGTAGCCCATCCTCAATCCAATGGTCAGGCTGAGAGAGCAAATCAGGAAATCTTAAAAGGTCTCAAGTCCTGGCTTATGGTTCCCTTGCGGCGAACGCTAGGTTGTTGGGTAGAGGAGTTACCATCGGTGCTATGGAGTATCAACACCACCCCTAACAGGTCTACAGGTTATACACCTTTCTTCATGGTTTATGGAGCGGAAGCACTGTTGCCTAGTGACATCCGTCATGACTCGCCCCGTGTGGCGGCTTATGTTGAAGCTAACAATGAACAAGCCAGACAGGATGCACTTGACTTGTTAGATGAGGAAAGAGACTTAGCAATGGTTCGATCAGCAATTTATCAATAGGACCTGCGCCGTTATCACAGCCGCCGGGTTAAGTCCAGGACTTTTCAAGAAGGTGACCCGGTGCTCTAGCTCATCCAGGATCTGTCAGATGCACACAAGCTATCCCCACCTTGGGAAGGACCCTTTGTGGTCAGCAAGAACTTAAACAACGGGTCATATTACCTCATTGAGGTTCGAGAGCACAAAGACTCACGTAAGTCGGAAGAGGAGACCCACCGGCTGTGGAACATTGCTCAACTTCGGCCATACTACACCTGAGCCACCGGCTCTCATAATGTACATATTTTGAGGTTGTATATACTATGATAAGTAATAAAGCAGGACCACCGGTCTCTTTTCTTTTCAAAGATTATGCATCTTTACTATTCTTTACTACTATTTTCAAATGACTATTAAGGAGCTGATCATATTTGAATCAAGTCTAACCTTTTTTGGTCCGGCTTATGATCGTATTCGAATCTAGCTGCAAACTTTCATGGTCACTCGGGGGCTTCCTGTTCAAACATAGGTCATATTCGAACCAAAGAGAACATAGCTATCATAACCCTCCCGATCTGCTCAAAGCCAAACTCACTAGGGGGCTTCTTGATCGTATTCGAATCACGGCTTAACCCCTTTTGGGTCCGACTTGGATCGTATTTGAATCAGGGTCATTAAAAACCTCTCAAGGTCATTTGGGGCTTCCTGTTCAAACATAGGTCGTATTCGAACCAAAGAGAACATAGCCGTCGGTACTCTTTTGATCGGCGCAACGCCAAAGCCACTAGGGGCTATATGATCGTATTCGAATGTTAGCTTAACCCCTTTGGTCCGATTTACTGATCGCAATCAAATCAGAAAAACCCCCAATCTTTAGTTACAAGGCTAATTTTGGTTACCATCTGTTATTTGTCTTATTGGTTTTTGTTGTCTCAATTTCAAAATAATCAGTCATGGTCTTTTCACCGGCTTGACTATTTGACAACAAGCCGCCAGGGCATGATAATCCTCAAGTATTTAGAAGCATTGATTTCTCGTAAAGACTTGATTATCAACCTCATCACCCGGGTCATATAAACCGGTGGTCTGGAGGTCAAAGATACAGGTATGGCTATGAACAGTTCCTTCTGTATTAATCAAAAGCTATTTCGACCTTGTTTTCTTTTTACGTCTGGTTCTGTTTTCTACTATGATAAAAATATTGGCTGTAAACTGGGTGTTCTAACCCGTTCGTACTAAGCCGCCAAGCCAGTTTTTCCTTTTTTATCTACAGGAACAGAGCAGAAATATTGCGGGGACAACCATAAATATGATGCATATATTGACATCAGCAAAACACGGAATCACACACAGTGTCTTATGCGCGATGGCATAGGCAAATTATGCAGTGTTTTCACAGCTAATCTATTACAAGGCTTTTAAAAAACCCATGAAGATGGTCTTCACAACTCCCTCGTCAGCTCACCGCCTTCTGTTGATTGGAAGCTGGGTTTTGACCAGTCAAACCGTTCACAACAATAAATTCTGCTTCGTCATCAATCAAGACGGCTGGATCAACATCCGGAGCAAATGTATGTTCACGAACCGGCGAGATAAGGTCGGTCACCTTGTAGGAGGGAGTCGCCATCTTCTTATTGTCCAAATCAAAACCCGGCTGGTATTTATCGATATTTGTTTGATCTCCGAGAATGGTGGCCTGAGGTCACACCTCCCTCATGCAAGCAACAAAGTCATCCTGTTCAAACAGAGACCCGTCTTCCTTTACCGTGGGGTATCCTCTGGCTAGATCCGTCGGGTCTAGATCTGACACCCAAGCCTTGGAGCGGCTCAGGGCAGTCAAAGCTCTGGCTCTGGCACATGATCGCTTAACTTCTTGGAATCTGGCGGGTAAGATTGACAGCTTTTTTAAGACATCATTGAGCCGGTTGGGTCCTTGATTGGTAGGAGAAATAGTGGCAAGTGCCCGTTGTGCGCCAATGTACAATTGCTCTACTAAGGTATATACTGCCTTCAGTTTAATCACGTTGTCTTGGCTCAGATTCTTGCTTCGTGGTCCTGCACATGTTTTGTAAACAATGGGTCAGCTAGCGGTTTATATTCCGAGTCAGCATAAGGTACAAAAGGTCAGTATAGATGGCTTACCAAATATGGCGGACACCATTTGAGATACCCGGTTCTTTAAACCGGTCAGCTTTGTAGTAACCTCCTCAAGAGCTGTTTCCGCTTTTTCGGCATGTTGTGTCAGCAGTGTTTTCTCTTCAGCCCAGGTTTTCTTCTTGGCAGTCAAGCTGTTTTTCAGTTTTTCTGTCTCAGCAAGACTTAATTGAATCTTGGAGTCGGCAGCCTTGATTTCTACCTCCTGATCCGCCAGCCGGGTCTTGGCGTCAGTCAATTGCGAACCCAATTCGGATAGGGCGTTCTGCAAAACATATACAGGTGTATCAAAGCTCAAAATTCAAGATTCAAGTCTCAAGTGCCTTTGCACTGCAAAACCACTTCACTTGGGGGCTAATGTATGCCAAAACAAATTCTTATGACTTTACTATACTTCAAGTCCCAAGTACTTTACAAAGTAACAACACCTGACACTTGGGGGGTAATGTATGATATTCAGCAAGTATCTCAAGGGTAAACCGGATTACAATATTTGTTGAGTTCGGCACAAGACAGTTATGAAATTCAAAGTACCGGCTCATTCAGGGTCAAGTGAACCGGCCCTTGGGGACTACAGGTGAAGTTTATTCTAATTTATTGGACTTCAGAGAAATCTAAAGGTACAGTTTTAGCCTATATCATAAAGTCTACAGATCATTCCGGTCTTCTCATAACCTGAAGACTTGGGGGCTGGCAGAATATAAGTAAGCCGGAAGAATATACCTCATACTTCAGCTGCAACTTCTTGACCATTTCGATCTCTGAGTCACGGCTGGAGTGCACATGGCTGAGATAGCCGGATAATATGTCATTGGCATTCAGATGGCCGTAATGCGAAATATCAAAATGCACTTTCTGTCTCTCCAACGCCTCTTGTTTCACCGTGTGACGAGCCAACACAGTGGGATTCCCCAGCTCAATAAAGCAGCTTCCGGTGATCAGAACGTCTTGCGCAGACGGTGATGGCGGGTTGGCCGAGCTGGATGGTCCAGTTGCAGAAGGATTAACGGTGGTATCGTCAACTGACTGCTCAGGAGGATTTACTTAAGCATTGACAAACGAGTCTTCTGGAGCTTCAGTTAATGGAGGAGAAGATGGCATGGCCGGTTCAGGTGCAAGAACTGGCGGGTCTTCCACCGGCTTAGTTACCTTGGCCTTCTTGGACTTAGCTTGACCACTAAGAGAAATGTTATGGGACTATCAGTACAATGATACAATTTGAAAAATATGGAGGAAAGAGGATTTTTTCCTTACCCAGGGGCAGTCTTGAAGGCCGGAAATTGGGTCTGAGACGAGTCGCCAGAAGAGCGAGACACCTCCTGCAAAGACAAAATAAAGTAAGTAATGCACAGGAGAAGATCCATTAACAGCAAGTCCAAGACAAAGAAATAAACCTCATTCTGGCATTTTTGAGGAGTCTGTTGAAGAATAGTAGGCGGTTCATCATCATTCCAGGTCTGACGGCAGCTCTCATGTTGCTGCTTTTTCAAAAGAAAATGAGGATCCAGATAAGCCAAAGGGTGTGAAAACCTTAGTTTCTGGGTTACGACTCGAAGTTTCTGTCTTGGCAAATGGGCTGAGTCGGAGAAAATAGTTACCTCTTCTTCCACGGCCTGAATGGCCCTTGTGTCGTCCTGGCAATGATCAGTGTTAATAAGATTATTAAAAAGTTGGCCAAGGGAGTCAAGGGCTACCTCCGACTCAGAAGTATCATCAAGCTTCAACAGATCCTCAGCGGTACTCTTCTTCTTTTTAGACCTCCGAGTCGTCTTCTTGGCGTTTATGGCAGCGACTCTCGCCTTCTTGGCAGTTTCGTGGTCATATTTGGCTTTCCAGAAATCAGATTTAGCCTGTAAATAAGTAAAAACAAGATGAAAGGTCAGGCAAGTATTGAAAAAACACGGCTGGGAAAAATACAAAAGAGAGAGATCGGAGTTTTCTTTACCTCTAGCACCGGGTTAAGCTTGCAGAAGGGGTTTAACCCGACTTTACTGTAGTCTTCGTATTTTCCGTTCACCAGAAGGGTTGACATTGAAACAATGTCTTCTTCAGTTAATTGAACGGAGCTGTGACGAAGAGAGTCATCTGGGCCTCCACCATACTCGTACATCAATTTTGATCGACGGCTTAGAGGGATGACCCGCCACGCAACCCAGCAACGGGTCAAGTCAACTCCGGTTAAGTTGTTTCCCAATAAAGCATTTATCATTTTAATGGATGGTATTAGCTTCTTGCATTCAGTGGCAGTGAGTTTGTCAGGGAGTGCAAATTTGGAGTCAAGACGCTCTGTTCGGTAACCCGGCAGTGGATGCTCATTTGCTGGTGAATTATCTTGACAATAAAACCAAGTCTGATTCCAGTCCTTGGGATGACTTGGCAAGACTATAAGGGGGAAGACGGCGCCTTGCCGACGCTGAATTGAGATACCTCCAAGTTCCAGGCTAGGGCCGTTGGTGCACTCATTCTGATGGTTCAGATAAAAATACTCTCTAAAGAGTTCCATGGTCGGCTCTTCCTGAAGGTACACCTCACAGAGTACATGGAAGTTGTAGATATTGCATATGGAATTGGGCCCGATGTCTTGAGGGTGGAGTTTGAAAAAATGGAGGACATCTCTGAAGAACTTTGAGCCGGGCGGTGAAAAGCCACGGTTCATGTGGTCAGTAAAGACAATGACTTCACCATCTCTTGGATTTGGCCGTTCTTCGTCCGGGTCAGGTGCACGGTAAGACATGACATTTTTTCCTGGTAAAAATCCTATGGAGAAGAACTCCTTCAAATTTTTCTCAGTTATGGTTGAGGGAACCCAGTTGCAGACAGTCAGCGCTTTGGACGGAATGGTGTTCAAAAACGAACTGAAAGGAAGGCAACATGCCGGTTCAATTCAATAAATATGGTGAAAGTAAATGATGATGATACAGGGGAGTAATGGCGGCTTAAATAAGGGCTAATGTCATATAAGGAAAAGTAAGCAGGCACAGTAAGCCACCATGACTACAGACATTTGAGAAATACCAATGGCAGAATTGGTTAAATATGGAGACAAACATGTTTCTTAACTTCTGGATATTACTATGGATCAAATGGCCGTTCAAAATTAAAAATTTCTTAGACCTAAAAATATGGCCCAGATGAATTCATTAGTTCTAAGAAGGTATATGTGCAAAGGAAGGGGATCTACTAACATCTAAAATGGGTGTAAAACCACTACCGCACGAGCTAGGTGTTCCTCTTTGATCAAGAGAGGGTGTGGAGGAAGAACTACCAGAAGATTCATGATGAACAACGTAGAACACCAATGAACTCGCAAACCCTAATGCAGATCTAAAGGTGTGAGAAGGCAAGAACTTACGAATGCGGATCTGTTGCGGAGGGTCGTCGCTGTTTCTCTGGACAGTTCAGAGTGATGCAGCAGCCGAGCTTGAGGATGACGATGAGGGCTGCGGCGGCGGCGGAGCTTGAGCGACAGAAGGTTGCGAGAGAGGAAGAAGACGATGGAAAAGGGAGAGAATGAAGAAAGGCTAGTCGTGCATATTTATAAGGAGAAGACTGATAAGTGGGCACGAAAAACGAGGAGACCATAACATGATTATCCAGCTACCCAGGCGCCTCGATTTTCGGGAAGGCATTAAATATAAAGATCCGTTAAAAAGATGACATGGTGGCGGGTTCCCGAAAAATCCGGAGGTGACGTCATGGCGGGTTACAAAGCTTTCGCAAAACAATAATAGATGGATTTTTTTTCTAAGTATTAAAGATTGACAAGAACAAAGTTCGAATCAACCTAGGGCCTAATGTTGGGGATATAGCTATCAGTTATGACCCGCCCAGGAGGGGCCGGGTCAGCCCCAATGGAGGGTCACAAAGGAAGCCCAATAGACATTCAAGGCGATAGGTTATTAAACCTTATAGAAGGCCTAAAGGCCTAGCAGCGGCTTAAGGCCCAATATTTTAAACCATCATATGTAAGGAAAGACTTGTAAGGAAAGGAATGTAAAAGAAGTCACTGAGCCGGACACGATTTATGAGCCGACCGGGACTCTGTAGGCCACCAGGCGTCAACCCGTGTATATAAGGGGACGATCCGGTGGCGGCTTAGGGCAAGAAACAAGAGATCAATAACCAAGCCGGCGAACTAGCCTCTTGGTGATCGAAACCCCAGCAATATCAACACAACTAGATGTAGGCTTTTACCTTCATCGCAAGGGGCCGAACTAGTATAAAACCTCTCATGTCCTTTGTCATGATTAACCCCTTTAAGCTTCCTAGTTGCGATGGCCCTACGACTAAGTCCTTTTGCTACGACATCTGCCGTGACAATTCCACGGTGGGCACCAACTGTCGTGGAATTGTCACGGCAGATGTACTAGTGTGAGGACTTAGTCATGAGGCCAACGCATCTTTGTGGTAGCTTGAGAGGGGTTGAGCGGAATCGAGAGATGCAACACAAGACAAGGATTTAGACAGCTTCAGGCCCTGGGAAACATCGTCCGGTAATAGCCCTACATGTTGTTTGTGGCTAGATATCGTTATGCTCGTGAGAGAGTCGTCGGTAAACCGGTTCTTTGTGTCTAGCCCTAGAGATTGTTTCTTCTTCCCTCTCCCTTTTTTGGGGAGACCTGCCCCTCCTTATATATGTTGAAGGGGCGGGTCACATGACTAGTCCTTGTAGGATTAGGATTACTCTATTACAAGTGGAGTCCTAGTCTTGCTTCCTTTGTAAGGGAATATTCCTTATGCCTTTCCTCATAAACCGGCCCACCATTGCATGAACCGGCCTTCTGGGCCTTGGGCCTTGTCATCCATCTAAAACACCCACCGAGTCACCAATGAGTCGGCAGACTAGTGAATCGCCAGACCAGTGAGCCGTCAGTCCTCCGGCGGGTTATCGATGAAGCGCCAAGTCCGGCTGGGTTATACTTCCGGCCGGATTACGCCGCGGGGTATATCCCCGACACCGCCTTTCGCCTTGTCCGCGACTCGCTGGATGCCAACGCGCTGGTCCATAGGCTCGACCGCCTCCTTGGCCTAGGTGTCCACCTGGGCGCAGTAGAGGAACATGCCGTCGCATCCTCGAGCTGGTGATCTCCGATGAAATAGCCAACTTGGAGCTCGAGATTGCGCTCCATATATACCTCGACCGTGTCGACCGCTTGGACGAACGCCTGCACGAGTTCAGGCAAAGCCAAGAGCTACCCTAGGCAAGGCTGCTGGTCATGGTCTCACGGACGCGTTTTATTTTGAAAAGTTGTTTCGATGTGGATAGCTTTGTATTCACAAGAATCATAGTATTGCTCTGTTTATTTCTCTGTTTCAATGTGTGTACTCTGTTTTCCATTCTTATATGTTCTGTTTCAATGTGTCTATATACGCTTTCCATTCTGTTTGTGTGGATGATAACAGCTAGATTCAAATTAGTATACAAAAACAGATAGAAAATGGAATTCATAATATATATATTGATTGTTCATTAGATCATCATAGAATATATATATATATATATATAAAATATCATCACATATACGTGATGATACTTAACTACTAGGTACGATGCATAAAATTGAAAACGAACAATACTAAACTAATAATCCCTCCTGGGGACAGTATTCCAGCAGCCCCTCGCCAGCAGCAACCTGGTGCGTAGCGTCTTCCCAGTGCGGAGGCAGTACTCTGACTCCTCCGCCTCGCAGTGCTTTACGTACCGATCTTCCTCTTGCTGGCGGACGCGCGTGGCCGATCTTGCCATTTTGTTGGGCACCCACCGGAGCTCCTCATCGGTAGCACGCTGGAGCTTATCGGCCCACCTCCAAGTAGCGATGAGGCACCCACTTCCTATGACCTTCCTCACGAAGTACCCGTCTCCGTACACCTCCTCCGGACGACGATGCGCCTGCCCCCAAAAACTCCGTCGCCTCCTTTTTCCAGGCGGCATCATGGGCTTCATAGGCCGCCTAGTACCTGGCTTCCTCCTCCTCCATCTCCTTCTTGAATGCCACCTGCTTGGCTTTCTCAGCCCGCGGCAGCGACTTCCATAGACAAAGATTATACTGGCCCCAAAACCAATCCAAAGTTGGGGGGTCCGGCGCAACCTCGTCAGGCGGCGCGTAGGGGTCCTCGTTGCTGCTAATCGAGTGAGCGTCCTCGGGGGGCGGCGACTCCTTGTCGGCGCGTGCGTAGACCGGCGGCGCCATGGTAGAGATTTGAGAGAGAGAAAGAGAGGGCTAGCGAGGAGAGGATGTAGATGAGAATGCAGGCGGGACAACGTGAGCAAGCTAGTATTTATTGGCGGTCGGAATATAGATCGATGGGGACAGTACAAACACTGGTCGCCGGAATTTATGAGTACTGTAGTTTGAATTACACACGATTCCTGCAACAAAATCCGTGTGTGAACATAATAGCCAAAATCCGTGTGTGAACATAATAGCTGACGGTTTCCAATGCAGAACTATGTATGACTAATGATCCTCGCCATTCACCTACCAAACCTCGAGCCGCGAGATAGATTGCCAATCGTGTGGGGGCCGGTTGTCTTGACAGATCTTTACATTTTTTTTGAACACCAGATATTTACATCATCTGATGATTTTTAACTCACACACAAGTACACAAAAATATGATTTTTCAAACCGTTTAGGTTAGGCGTTGCATGTAGATGTAGTTAAAATTTGAATTACGGTCATTAAATCGTTAGAAAATAACTTAAATGTCTTTAAAAGGTCAAATGACCCCTGAAAATTTCCAAATTTTCGCATGACAGTTGTATTAGTGTACGTTAAACGTAGGAAAAAATTTGAAGGTCGTAAGAGGAAGCTATCTCCCGTCCGTTAGCAAACATGCATTGTTCCCTCTCAGAACCGCGAACCTTCTAGCGAGTTGCTCTGGTTTGTGAGGGGTGCGTGTCCAAACTTTCGTCAAACAGGCCATTTTTTTACCACATCATCTTGGTGGCATGACATAAAATCAAGCAAGGTTTCTTGTTTTTCTGATCATTTTTTAATTTTTTTGGAATTAAAATGCCATGGCATGCACTCCATGCATGTGCCCATGCCTTGACACCAATATGTTTGAAAATTCATTCGAATTTACTGCACATGGAATTAACTCGCACACAAGTACACAAAACTATGATTTTTCAAACCGTTTTGGTTAGGCGTTGCATGTAGATGTAGTCCAAATTTGAATTACGGACATTAAATGGTTAGAAAATCACTTAAATGTCTTTAGAAGGTCAAATGACCCCTGAAATTTACCAAATTTTCACATGATAGTTGTATTAGTGCACGTTAAACGTAGGAAAAAATTTGAAGGCCGTAAGAGGAAGCTATCTCCCGTTTGTCATCAAACATGCATTGTTCCCTCTCGGAAACACGAACCTTCTAGCGAGTTGATCCGGTTTGTGAGGGGCGTGTGTCCAAACGTTCGTCAAACATGCCAATTTCTTTACCACATCATCTTGGTGGCATGACATTACATTAACCAAGGTTTCATGTGTTTCTGATCATTTTTCTATTTTTTTGAATTAAAATGCCATATCACTCCATGCATACGTATGCATGTGTCCATGTCGTGAGACCAATATGTTTGAAAACTCCTTCTAATTTACTGCACATGGAATTAACTCGCACATAGGTACACATATATGATTTTTCAAACCGCTTTGGTTAGGCGTTGCATGTAGATGTATTTCAAATTTGAATTACGGTCATTAAATGGTTAGAAAATCACTTAAATGTCTTTGAAAGGTCAAATGACCCCTAGAATTTTCCAAAATTTCACATTACAGGTGTAGTAGTGCACATTAGACGTTGAAAAAATTTGAAGGCCATAAGAGGAAGCTGTCGGCATTCTGGGAACGGGGGTCCCCAGACTTGCCTGCCTGCGGCCTGCGGCGTGGCTCAAGTGGGGGCCCAGCGCGGCCCATCTTCATCAGCTCAAGCTCAAGACCCTCGCGAGGGGCCAAGCCTCGCGGGGCGGACGACCAGAAGCTTCCTCAGAGGCAGCCTCATCAGGCAGGCTCGCGAGGAGGCGGAGAGATCAAGGCAGGGGTACCTCGCGAGGAGCCCGTGACGCAAGCCATGACGATCGAGACCAGGCGGGCTCCAGATGAGCGCCTGCCTGCGCAGTGTCCTTGTTTCCCCTTTGGTGCAAAGGGGGCAAGCACAGGCCAAGGCATCGGGCAAAGGTTACCATTCCGGTGCAACGAAACCAAGACCAACAGAGCGGCAGGATGGAGGTCACCGTGGAGCCCAAGACGGCGTCATCACCAGTGCTTTTGGCAGCCGAAGACCACCTTCAGAATGGCCAATTGTTGGCACCCTTGCCGCTCATTATTTGGGGAGAGGCCCAGGGCCTCTATAAATAGAGCTAGCCACCACAGGGGGAGAGAGAGGGGGAGACCTGGTAGAGCTCTAGCAGAGAGAGAGAGAGAGGCGACTGAACTCACCCAAATGGTTCATCGCACCATCTCAAGAACACCTCTCGCGAGGCTGTTCTTCCCTTGTACTGTTCATCACCAGCCCCTGAGGCAGTCCACCACGCCGCACACTGGAGTAGGGTATTACACCACAACGGTGGCACGAACCAGTATAAACCTCATGTCCCTTGTGTTGTTCGTTGTTTCTAGTTTAGATCACGCGAGGTGATTGGACGTAGATCAGTAGGGGAGGGATCTCCGCGCGCACCCCAGTGTTCGAACCTCAAGGGTCTGCCGGAACCCGAGATCCGACATTTGGCGTGCCAGGTAGGGTTGCGCCGGAATCCTTCTTCCTCCGCATCGCATTCCGTCGCCTCGCCATTCAGATGTCAAGCGACCCGGCTGCCAGCGCCGACCGCTGGGCCGTGTGGCCCGCCCATGCCGTGTCACTAGCCCAGGGCGACCTCAACCTTGCGCCTCAGGAAGCCCGCGCTCCGCAGGGCGCTGCGGGGCGCGGGCCACGCGGCCAGACGCCGCCTGCCCTCACACCACTGCAGGTGTGGGCCGCAGCAAGGGCCTCAAACCAGGCCATGGCCACAGCGCCGTACACCCGATGGGAGCAAGCGAATTCCAGGGCCGCGCTCATGGTGGCCCGAGAGCTGCTACGGTGTCAACTGTTGGAGGGCGGCCGCGACGTGAGCGTGTAGCCAAGCTCCTGGATGCCGCTGCCTCAGGAACACCACCTTTCTGCGTTCAGCTGCCACCCCAGACCCAAGGCGGGCCGTATGGCGGCATCGTGCGCACGCACGCAACTTCCAGCGGACTCCAGGGCCCGTCCAGTGCCAACACCTCCACCGGCACCGGGCGACAAGTCACGCCGGCCCCCTCTCAGGCCAACGAAGGGGTGCACGCCGCGGCCTTGGGCTTCGGCGGACTGCCGCGGATTCACCCCCAAGATGGCTCTCCAAGCCAGACTGCGAGGCATGCGGGGCGCTACGGCGAGGCCCACGAGGCGATGGCCCCAGAATCTTATGTTCCCCGCTTGGTGGGTCAGGGGTGCGCACTGGAAGAAGATCATGGCTCATTCCTCGAGCCAGGCTGGGGCGAGGAGACGCCAGAAGCCGAGCTCTTTCGGGAACCCCAAGAGAGCCTCGACAACTGCACCGGCAGCAGCAACTATCGGGTACCATTCATCCCTGAGGAGCAAGCTTATGCTAACCATGGGTCGCAGGAGATACAGGTCGCCGCAGCATATGGCTGCCCCAATGCTGCAGCCTCGTACCCCTCAAGGGGAGGGCACAGGGGGCTGCAGGAGAGGGGCCGAGATTCGGGTTCGTCCCCGCGGCGGTCGGAGCAAGGCGTTCTCAGGAGGTAGGCCCTCTGCCGGGGAGGTGCCCCAGGGCCTGCCCCCGGTAGGGGACCCGTGGTCGTCGGGGGAACCGCTGGCGACCGCACTGCCCCATTGGCGTCGTCCTTGGTTTTCGGTCACCGTCAATGGCGGCAGAGTGAGGCGCAAGGCGGGGCCCTCATCTGGCGATATGAAGCAAGGCCAGTACTTGTGAAGAAGGCCCAGTGCCTGTGAAGCTCGCCGCCCGTGACACTCTCACGTAATACTGAGTGGGGCTGTACACGCCCCGGAGTCTCGGGAGAGCTGCCCTTGAGCCTCAGGGGCTCCCGCCCACGCCCAGTGGCAGCAATTAGCTCCGCGCTGGTAAGAAGACGTCGAAGACTAGACTAGGTGCCGGACGCGGCCTTTGCTTTTGCCTTTCCTTGTTGACAAAGTTCTTTGATTTGGATTTAAGTTGGATTTGAGCTTGATGCTTGCGTGTGTTTGGGGGAAGGGGTGTTTAGTCTCGTTCGAGCAATCTCTCGCGTTCTTGTTTTGGCTTTGCGTCCAAAGTTAGCCTTGACTGCCCCCCTCGCGAGCCCCTCGCGAGCCGGGCCGGGCCAGGCACGTTTTACAGCCAGGACCGCTGTTGCCGCACCCTTTCCGGAGGTCCTCATCACGGAATCTACAAGTTAATCAGGCGACACCCGAGGTACGACGGCCCCCGCAGGCCCCCTCAGGACTCGTCGGGGTCGGAAGGGACACAAGTCAGCTGACTCATCACCGGGCCAGCGGCTAAGTTCACACGCAACGTTATACTTACCAGGGTACTAATTGCAAACCTTTACATGAGGGGCTTCCCCTCCCAAAATGCTCTTACATTCTTCAGGGCCAAGCCCAAAGCTTCTTTGTGCAGGATAAACAGCAGTGACATGCGGTCAGTCGGTCATATCACTCACCGCGTCTTCTTGGGCATCCTCGAAGGCATCACTGGCGTCGTTGACATTGCCGCCGCCATCGCCAGCATCTCCGTCACCGCCAAGCTCGTCCACAACACCGCCTTCATCGGCGTCCATGACCATGCCGTCATCATCAGACGCAAAGGCCCTGACGAGGGCGTCCACATTGTCCTCCACCCATCGCGCCAGGTCGCCCCGGACGGCTATGGGCACGGGTGCGATGGCAGCGTCGATGTCGAAGTGGGTGTCCTTGCCCAGTAGATAGCTAAAGATGCGGGAGAATGCATGCCTGAGCAAGGCTCGGCTCCTCTCTTCGACAAGCCAACAAGACCTTTTGGAGCAGCTCTCTAGAAGCGTCACCACATCGGTGAAAAACTGGAGGTTGCCGGCGTAGTTAACCTCGTGCGGATCCTTGGCGACAACCTCGCAGATGTTGCCCAAAGCCGTGTTGTCCCTTTCTCTGAGCATTTGAAGCATGGGGGCATGCTCGCGCTCCAGAACCCGCCGCCGACGGATCTCGTCCTCATTCCGCTGCGCGACGGCCTCGGCGTCATCCACCCTCTGTTGGAGAAGAAGCTGCTCGGCCTGGGAAGAGGACAGCTCCGCCCGTGCTGTGCTGAGGGCGGCTGCGGAGGAGTCCGCACGCCGCGTCACTTCGACCAGTTTGGCCCTGAGGGCTGCGGTCCTGCCCTCAGTCTCGGCCTTGATCAGACCCAACCTCGTCTCGTATTCACGCTCGAAGGCGGAGTGAGCTTCCGCCATGCGGCGATCGACTTCTTCCTTGGGCCGGGCTTCGCGCGCGGCAACATCATCCTCCGCCCAAGCCACCAGGCGCTCCCTCATCTCAAACGCTCAAGATCAAGTTTGCGCTCGGCGGCCTCCAGCGTCAGCGCCCCCTTGTGCTTTAGAAGCTCCGCCCGGTCAACAGGGGCCCCCTCCATCGACTCAAGGGCCACCTGGCGCAGTTCCACTTGCTGCTCCAGGGAGTTGCTCCAGCCCTGGAGCTCCCATGCGCGCTCCTCCGCATCTTTGCGCTATCGGTCTGCTTCCCGAGCCCCTCGATGGCCTGGGAGCAGGCTTCCCGCGAAGCTGCCAGCGATGCTTCAGCCTTCGCGTTTTTGAGATAACGTTGGTGATGCGCGAGGGCGATGGCTACCCTTAGTTTGCGCCTCTCCTCAGCAAGGCGCAAGCCTTCGAGCTCGAGGCGCGCATCCTCGTCAGCAAGCTCTGCCCCGATCCGGCTCACCACATCCGCCGCCCTCTGGACGAACTATTCGCGAAGGGCGCATTGCTCCCGAGCGCGCCTGAGCACATCTCCTACATCACCCTCTTCCACCGGGGCATGCGGAGGGCCCCGAGGCGGCAAGCCCCCTCCCGGCGCAGGGCTGGGGGCTGGCGCCCTAGCCATCACCAAACGGACCTCTTTGGGAATCCGGCCTGGCATCGGTCCACCCATGGAGGAGGAGCCAAAGAAAGACTTCAGCCATTCACCATCTATGACCAGAGGAGGAACGTGGGGCAAGCCAGATGTGCCCCAGGAGGCCTCATGAAGAAAGGACAGTGGGCGCGCAGGCTCGAGGTGCCCTATGGAACGGACCATTCCACCAACTGGTCTGGCAGCAGGGGTGCCGCTCGAGCTCGGCGTGCCCAGGGCCAGCGGAGAAGGCGAAGCTTGGGGGGTGGCTCCCGGGCTGACTCAGCGAGTTTCGCAGGGCAGGGCCTGAAAGGCCACAATCAGTCACAGGGATAGTAAAGTAAATGAGCAGAGAAAGAAGAAGACTTACTCGCCCATGGCAAAGTACTTCCTGCGCTTTAGCAAGCGGCAAGGGCGGTCGTTGCCACCCAAGGCCTCCTTCCTCTTGCGGAGGGCCTCGAAGTCTATGCGGACCACCCCTTTTCTCTCCGACCACAAGTCATAGTTCCCTTGTTTCCTCCTTCCTTCCTTCCTTGCTAAACTATAGCCGCTTCCTCACTCTCGCCGTCTCGCATCCTACCGCCGGGGTCGCCATGGTCTTCTTCAAAGACATCTCCAGCGGTTCCTCCTCTGGCGACTACTCCTTCATGACCAGGTATGCCTCTCTTCTCTCTCTCTCGGGCTATGACTTGGAATGAAGGATTTTTACCCGAAGGTCGATTTGAGTCGTTTCTTCCTCTTGTAGCTCCCTAAGACCATCAGTGGCAACGAATGGAGCGGGGTGGCTGAAGACCTATCTGCTCGTTGTCACCATCAATCTCCATGCGTGAAGCTACTTGTGTTTGATTCTGTGGACACTAGGAGGATGTTTCTGGCATGTGCAGAGAAGGTTAGACCCTCTTCCGTTGTTACAAATCATTTGTTAGATGTGATTCAGACACTGTCGCGGTCTCAACCCATTCATACCACACCTTCAACCAAACACATCCTAAGACAGTGTCACGGTTTGTACCTAGTATCTTAAATTGTTGCCATCTCATCAGCGGTGCCATTAGAAAATTATTTGGCACTGCTTCAGTAGTTTGTGCAGCAAACTTTGGTCCACACATCCGAGCAGCCAAGCAGTAAAATTCTAAATCTTTATGGCACAAAGGAACTGGGCATAGGAGCAACTACGTGCTCCGGAGTCCGGGTCCCTGATTTTTTTTTCCGCTGCATCGGCTTGCTAGTTCAGGGCACCAGTGCGAGATGTAGCAACAATTGTCTTTACACCAGTTTTGGCATACATAGTGGACGGCCTTAGTGCTATTAGTTCTATGTTACTAAATTTGTGCATGTACACACCTGTTAGTATCAATTTTCTGTCATCCAAATACTGTTGCTATGCTGTTGTAGTTATATTTACCTTCCTCATAAAATGTTCAATTTGTTATTTATTGTACATGAGGAAGAACTTGTAGCGTCATTGTAGTTAATTATAGCTTCTGATGTTCCAGAATTTGGTTGTTGTCTTAGTACAAATTATTTCATTTGCACATTGATCTTTTTGAGAAGATATGTCATAATTAACATGTTTCTTCAGTTTTTCAAAATAAGCATTGGTGATTTTCTATGTTGCTATAAACCCATTTCCCTTACAATTGTTACTGATCTAGTTTTAAATATTATAGGATGAACGGAAGTGTTCTTACTTGGAGTGGGTTGATCAAGAGTGGCCATAGTCTTTGAAGATGTGTCTAACGAAGCTCTGGAGCATGTATGAGGAAGTGAACACAACTAGGCTTAGAGAAAGTCTTGTCAACGTTGAAGCATATTTCAAGATGCAGGATAAAAAGTTGAAGGTGGAGAATGAGCTCAGATTTTTTAAAAGACTTTGCTAAGATGGTGTTGGCTACGAAGGAGGCACTTTCCTAGTTGGCCTGTGCAAAATGGGTTCTTACTGAACTGAAAGCAGAGGTGGATAAGACGAGCCTGGATGATCTCGATTAGGGAAATGAATATATTGTTCTTATGAACTTGAACTAGATATATGTTGTACTGTGCTATTTTCATGTAGCTACAGTACTTTGATGTTATAATATATTTATGTGCCTCATATGAAATTGGCAAATAGTTGTTCCATATGAAATGTGAATTTGCATAATACTGGAATTATTAATTGTAAACTAATAAACCTGCTAAATGTGTCGTGGACCTTTGCAAACGGTTCTAGCAGTAAAAGCGGTTGCGATGGATAGCCCAATGACACACAATTTTCTTCATGAAATCATGTGTGATATAGTTGATAAAAGCAAACAATTAACCAAGGAAGACCATGTGTGATAGTTACACCTTTCACACACGAGCCTACACATAAAACTGTGTGGGATTTACGTCCAAACGGAAATGTTCTCCCTGGATTGACTGTGTGGGATGTACATAAGAACGGAAACGTATTCCTTGGATTGACTATGTGTGATATGCATACAAACGGAAATGTTTTTCTGGGATTCATCGTGTGGGATGTACATACCTACGGAAATGATTTTCTCGGATTACCGTGTGGGATGGACATACCTACGAAAATAATTTCTGGGATTCACCATGTGGGATGTACATACCTACGGAAATGATTTCTGGGATTCACCGTGTGGGATGTACATACCTATGGAAATGATTGGGTTTCGATGCCTCGCCCGATCGCACACGGCCCCAGCCTGGGTCCCAGGAGGGCCTATCCCCGATGATTTATGAGTCGTGTGGGAAGGACACCCTATCACACACACTCACTTGGCGACGGTTCCAAATGTCGTCACGGAAAGGGGTAAAAAAGTGTTTGTTTAGGACCGACGTGCACCAGTGATATCAAAGCGAGTGAGTAGGGATTGCCATGCAACGGATGCACTAGAGCTATAAGTTTATGAAAGCTCAAAAGAAAACTAATTGGGTGTGCATCCAACTCGCTTGCTCACGAAGACCTAGGGCAATTTGAGGAAGCCCATCATTGGAATATACAACCCAAGTTCTATAATGAAAAATTCCCACTAGTTTATGAAAGTGACATAGTAGACTCTCTATCATGAAGATCATGGTGCTACTATGAAGCACAAGTGTGGTAAAAGGATAGTAGCATTGCCTCTTCTCTCTTTTCTCTCATTTTTTTATTTGGGCCTTCTCTCATTTTTTTGGCTCTTTTATTTTTTCATTCTGGGTCTCATCCTGACTTGTGGGGGAATCATAGTCTCCATCATCCTTTCCTCACATGGGACAATGCTCTAATAAGGAAGATCATCACACTTTTATTTACTTACAACTCAAGAATTACCACTCGATACTTAGAACAAAATATGACTCTATATCAATGCCTCCGACGGTGTACCGGATGTGCAATGAATCAAGAGTGACATGTATGAAAGAATTATGAGTGGTGGCTTTGCCACAAATACAATGTCAACTACATGATCATGCAAAGAAATATGACAATGATGGAGCGTGTCATAATAAACGAAACGGTGGAAAGTTGCATGGAAATATATCTCGAAATGGCTATGGAAATGCCATAATAGGTAGGTATGGTGGCTGTTTTGAGGAAGGTATATGGTGGGTTTATGGCATCGGCAAAAGTTGCGCGACACTAGAGAGGCTAGCAATGGTGGAAGGGTGAGAGTGTGTATAATCCATGGACTCAACATTAGTCATAAAGAACTCACATACTTATTGCAAAAATCTATTAGTTATCGAAACTAAGTACTACACGCATGCTCCTATGGGGATAGATTGGTAGGAAAAGACCATCGCTCGTCCCCGACTGCCACTCATAAGGAAGACAATCAATAAATAAATCATGCTCCGACTTCATCACATAATGGTTCACCATACGTGCATGCTACGGGAATCACAAACTTTAACACAAGTATTTCTCAAATTCACAATTACTCACTAGAATGACTCTAATATCACCATCTTTATATCGCAAAACAATCATAAGGAATCAAACTTCTCATAGTTTTCAATGCACTTTATATGAAAGTTTTTATTATACCCCTCTTGGATGCCTACCATATTAGGACTAAATTTATAACCAAAGCAACTTACCATGCTGTTTAAGGACTCTCAAAATAATATAAGTGAAGCATGAGAGTTCATCAATTTCTATAAAATAAAACCACTGCCATGCTCTAAAAAGATATAAGTGAAGCACTAGAGCAAAATTGCGTAGCTCAAAAGATATAAGTGAAGCACAAAGAGTATTCTAATAAATCATGATTCATGCGTGTCTCTCTCAAAATGTGTCTACAGCAAGGATTATTGTGGCAAACTAAAAAGCAAAGACTCAAATCATACAAGACGCTCCAAGCAAAATGCATATCATGTGGTGAATAAAAATATAGCCTTAAGTAAAGTTACAGATAGACAAATACAAAAGGGGGGATGCCTTCCAGGGCATCCCCAAGCTTAGGCTCTCAGTTGTCCTTGAATATTACCTCGGGGTGCCTTGCGCATCCCAAGCTTAGGCTCTTGCCACTCCTTATTCCATAGCCCATCAAATCCTTACCCAAAACTTGAAAACTTCACAACACAAAACTCAACAGAAAATCTCATAAGCTCCCTTAGTAAAAGAAAATAAATCACCACTTTTGGTACTGTTGTGAACTCATTCTTTATTTATACTAGTGTAATATCTAATGTATTCCAACTTTTCCAGTGTTCATACCCCCCGATACTACCCATAGAATCATCAAAATAAGCAAACAACACATAGAAACAGAATCTGTCAAAAACAGAACAGTCTGTAGCAATCTGGATATTTCGAATACTTCTGTAACTCCAAAAATTCTTAAAAATTAGGAAAACAGAAGAAATTTTATATCAATCATGTTTTAAAAATTCAGAATTTTTCTCACGCTTTTGTGACTTTTAAAAATTCTGGGACTGGGCATAAAAGTTTCTGTTTTTCAGCAAGATCAAATCAACTATCACCGTAAGCTATCCCAAAGGTCTTACTTGGCGCAAACACTAATTAAAAGACAAAACCACATCTAACCAGAGGCTAGATGAATTATTTATTGCAAAAAAGAACCTAAAAAGCAAAAACAAAAATAAAATTGGGTTGCTTCCCAACAAGCACTATTGTTTAACGCCCTTAGCTGGGCATAAAACGCGAATATATCTAGCTATTGTCATCTTTGCTATGCAATCAATAAGTAGCTCTCATAATAGATTCATAAGGCAATTTAATTTTATTTCTTTGAAAGTGTTTCATGCCCTTCCTTAACAGAAATTGAAATCTAATATTTCTTTCTTTCATATCAATACTTGCACCAATCATTCTAAGGAAAGGTCTATATCAAGAACAATGAATCTACGGGCACATAATTCCTGTTTTCAACAATAAGAAAATCATTAATCCTTCCAATAAGTTTCTTAATAGTGGAATCTGCAAGATGCAAATTTAAAGAACAATCATCAAATTCACAGAAACCTAACATATCACGTAAAGTTTTTGGAATCATGGAAACACTAGCACCCAAATCGCACAAAGCATGGCACTCATAATCTTAAATCTTAATCTTAATAGTAGGTTCCCACTCATCATAAAGTTTTCTAGGGATAGAAACTTCCAATTCAATCTTTTCTTCAAAAGATTGCATCATAGCATCAACGATATGTTTAGTAAAAGCTTTGTTTTGATTATAATCATGAGGATAATTCAACATGGATTGCAACAAGGAAATACAATCTACTAAAGAACAATTATCATAATTAAATTCCTTGAAATCCAAAAGAGTGGGTTCATTGCTACTTAAAGTTTTGACCTCTCCAATCCCACTTTTATCAATTTTTGCATCAAGATCTAAAAACTCTGAATCATTAGGACGCCTTTTAACTAAAGTTGACTCATCTCCAGTCCCATCTTTATCAAGACTTATATTGGGAAACAAAGATTCAATAGGAGTCACATCAATCACTTTAAGATCTTCATCATTATTTTCATGGAAGCTAGAAGAACATGTTTTTACAAACCAATCCTTTTCTGCATGCATCTTAGCGGTTCTTTCTTTGCACTCATCAATGGAAATTCTCATAGCTTTGAGAGACTCAATGTCGGTGTCAAAACCGGCGGATCTCGGGTAGGGGGTCCCGAACTGTGCATCTAGGATCGATGGTAACAGGAGACAGGGGACATGATGTTTACCCAGGTTCGGGCCCTCTCTATGGAGGTAATACCCTACTTCCTGCTTGATTGATCTTGATGAATATGAGTATTACACGAGTTGATCTACCACGAGATCGTAATGGCTAAACCCTAGAAGTCTAGCCTATGAATATGGTAATGAGTATATGCGTTGTCCTTTCCGGACTACCCCCTACGGTTTATATAGACACCGAGGGGATCTAGGGTTTACATGGAGTCAGTTACATAACAAGGAATCTTCGGTCGCCAAGCTTTCCTTCCACGCCAAGTAGAGTCCAATCTGGACACGGTGCAGTCTTCGGTCTTGATGTTTTCACAGCCCATCAGTCCGGCCCATAGATAACAGGCCGGACGCCCGAGGACCCCTTAGTCTAGGACTCCTTCAGTAGCCCACGAACCAGTCTTCAATAGCGAAGTACTCGGCACATATGTTGTCTTCGGCACTACAAGGCGGGTTCCCCCTTCAATGGTCTCCAAGTAATGTATTCGGCCATTTGACTCTAATGTCGCCTCCTTGGCTTCCGTGCGTTGAATAATCTTCATCCTCCATGTGTCGAGTGAATGTGGAAAGTCAGGGTGTTTTTTGCGAATAACACCTCATCCATGCGAGGAAGAGCGCCTACTTAACAAGATTGGATCCTAGATCCATTCAGTGCTGCGAAGAAGAAATCCCCAGAGACTGCTTAGGAGAAACCATTCCAGCATGGCTAGGGTCCCCAGCTCCTCCGCTCGTCCCAGCCCAGAGATAGGCGAGTGGGAGAAGTGTTCCGTGTCTTATAGCCGTTTGACGAAGTTGCAAACGCAGGGATACCTTCCCCACGCAGATCTAGTCCCTGTTCGAGCAGGGCTAGCTTCCTTCAATGAGGGGACTCAGGCAGAGGACGTCCCCAATCCGTCCGGGGGAGAGCGAGTGTGTTTGGTCCCCTACCTGTTAAGAGGCGTTGGATTTCCTATCCATCCGTTCCTCCGAGGGCTCCTGGAGTACTACGGCCTCCAACTACACAACTTCACTCCGGCCTCTATTCTGCACATTGCGGGTTATGTTGCTTTATGCAAACTTTTCCTGGTCGTCGAGGCTCATTTCGAGTTGTGGAGGAAGCTGTTTTGTCTCGTCCCGCGTAATCATGAAGGGTCAATATTTGAAGTGGGCGGTGCCGAAGTATGGCGTGTCGCCGATACTGGATACCCATCCGGTACACCAAGGAAGGCACATGATGACTGGCCCTCTGAATGGTTTTATATAGAGGACGTTGCGCTTCCCGACTCGGTTCAAAAGGGTCTTCCCGAATTTGCGCGCGTCCCACTGAAGAAACGCCACAGTTGGCGTCCCCGGAGTCTCGAAGAGGAAGATGGCGCGGAGGTTTGTCAGCTGATGAGGAGGATGAAAGAGCTCACTCAATCCAGACTCACAATAATTGAGGTTATTGCGATTTCCATAACGCGAGGGGTTCAACCACTCCAATACACAGGGCTTCCAATGTGTCACTTCAATGGGGAGGACGATGCCTCTCGCTGCGGCCGGAAAGGTCTGGATACCCCTGCCGCTTTGGCTAAAACATTAGCCGAACTGTTCGAAGGGGAGGAAAAGGAATTTCTCCACATCAAATGCATAGATGGGTATTCTATGTACAACCCTCCCAGGTGGGTAAGGCCCGAGCCCTCTGTTTTTACTCCTTCCCTCTCCGGATTGGCTTGATAAACTTTTTAACTTTGTCTGCCTATGACAACACTGGCAAAAAGTCACCGAGGGATTTTGTAGTCCCGCCCTACAACCGGAGGATCACAACCAAGAGCTTGATCCCAGGTTCGAAGAGGACCCGAAGATATTTGTGGTGCTTGCGGAGGGGGTGTTTTACCAGACGAGCTATGATGGCACAGAGGTGGCCATCATCGCCGACTACCCCGGTTTTCTTCCAGCTTCACACGTAAGTGATCCAAACGCACCTTATTCAAAAAGAGATTTCTCCTTCCTTCTTACCCACCGCACCGTCTTGTGCTCCAAAGGGGAAGGGTTCGGTGCGCCGTACTACTCCCAGGGTACCTCCGAAGAGTGCGTCCCCCATGCCAGGCGAGCCTTCCAATAGGAAGGCAAACAAAGATACGGCCATGCCTTCATCGAAGAGGTATGAATCTGCCAACCTGCACCTAAGCTGTCACGCCCAACCATGACCTTCCTGTTATCCATGTGTTAGGAGAAAGATGCGCCGGACTATATTCAGAGGTTCGAGCAGCCGTACTTCCCGCAGCCAGGATTCAAATCCTACCATGAAGACGGGGGCCGATACGGAGGCTAAGCCGGACTGTCCTCCAACCGAGAACTTGGATGATGTATCCGTTAGCAACTCGGTAGTGGAAAGTGCGATGAATCATCGGCGCCGCTGGGCCATTTTACAGGACCCTAGCTTTTCAGAGGAGTCGCTTAACGCCTTCAACTTGGCCGATGCATATATCTGAGCTGCTCGAGATGGGATTAATAGGGCCACAAAGGAACATTTGAAACATGTGCAAGTAAATTTATTTTGTCTGACTATGAGAACCAGTAGCCCCCCAGACTTAAAGGAGTTGAAACAACTGATTTAAGGATCAATTTGTTACCAGGTGCTTACAGAGAAGAACACCCAGCTAGCTCAGGAGCTGGAAAAGTGTCAGTGCCGGCTGCTTGCTGCCAATGCCGAACTGGAGAAATACAAGGCATCTCCCGGTAATGTTTCCTTCTATCAAAAATTTAGAATGATATGCCGATAGTGCGGATCTGGGTGTTAATCTTTGTGTTTGGCTGTTAGACCAAGTACGAGAGCAGCTGGACACCGCTCGAAGCAAAGAACGAGGAGCCAAAAATCAACTAGCAGCGGGTGAGCGTGTATTGACAAAGGTCGTCCAACAGAAGAAGAAACTCCAGGACTCGAACGCCAAACTGGGCGAAGAACTGAAAGATGTGCGAGCTCAGCTAGCTGACTCCGTGAAGGAGAACAAGAAGCTGCGAGGCGGCATATTCAGTATGTAGCCACTTTTGTTTTATAACAGTTTTGGAGGCAACGGTAGCTGATATAGCTATAATTGCAGGTGTTTTGATGAACCGCTCCGAAGAGGAGGTGTCCGGATCATCGAGTGATCTTCTGCAAGGGCTGTCACAGTTGCACGAGCAAGCTCGGCAAGCGATGCGGAGTGTAGCCAAGGCTTTATGGCCATCCGACTCCCCTCCAGGAAGCATGGAGCAGCTGGTGGAGCTATTCAAGGGAGCGCGGCGGCGTATCCAGCTGTGGAAGATATCGACATGCCGAGAGGGTGCACGCGAGGCCTGGGCCATGGTGTAGACTCGATATACCAAGCTGGATCCTAATCACATGGCTCGCGTCGGACTGCTAGGGTCGAATGGGGAAGAAATTCCCGTTAGTTTAGTGTATAACCAAGTAGAGGTGGCCACCAAATACTCCCAACAGGATTGTAAGTTAGATGGCCTATTGGAAGGTATAGAGCAGGAGGTGTTCGAGTCCAAGTGACTGTGTACTTTCCTCATCTAGCCGAATTATATATCATTTGTCATGGCAGACCTTTTCGCTTCAACCTCCGGTCCTGAAGGTGCGGAGTGTTTCCGAATACCCTAGCAGCCGAATAGGCCAGGGTATGCCTAGAAAACTAGGCATAGGGGGTCATCGTTGCTTGAACAGACAAGTTGTATCCGGCTAGCTATGTTATATTACATTGATATCGTAAAAAACATCTTCCAGAGAGAATAGTTCCGTTAAGGGTTCCTGTCGGTGTCAAAACCGGCGGATCACGGGTAGGGGGTCCCGAACTGTGCGTCTAGGCTAGATGGTAACAGGAGGCCGGGGACACGAAGTTTTACCCAGGTTCGGGCCCTCTTGATGGAGGTAAAACCCTACGTCCTGCTTGATTAATATTGATGATCTGGGTAATACAAGAGTTGATCTACCGCGAGATCAGAGAGGCTAAACCCTAGAAGCTAGCCTATGGTATGATTGTTGATGTGTCTGTTGTCCTACGGACTAGAACCCTCCGGTTTATATAGATACCGGATAGGGTTAGGGTTACATAGAGTCGGTTACAATGGTAGGAGATCTGAACATCCGTATCGCCAAGCTTTCCTTCCACGCCAAGGAAAATCCCTTCCGGACACGGGACGGAGTCTTCAATCTTGTACCTTCACAGTTCAGGAGTCCGGCTGAAGGTATAGTTCGGCTATCCGAACACCCCCTAATCCAGGACTCCCTCAGTAGCCCCCGAACCAGGCTTCAATGACGATGAGTCTGGCGCGCAGATTGTCTTCGGCATTGCAAGGCGGGTTCTCCTCCAAGTTCTGTGTACCTGTTTGAATAAAGTCCGGTTTCTTGTAGATGTTGCGCTCCTTGGCTTCTACGCCCAATAATGGTCGTTTTCCACATGTCAAACGAATATGAAAAGTCTGAGTGTTTTTACGTTCACACCCCTAGCCGTGTAGATGAGTTTCCCTTTTTAAGGGGATGAGGATTTAGATCCAATCTACACCTTCTCTTCTCCATGAGTGTTCATCAGAGCGCATCCGACAAAGGTCCATTCCACCATGGCCAGCCGCCGCAACTCCTCCTCTCGCCCTCCTAGCCCTAAGCCTGGGTATTGGGAGAGATGTTCTACTCCGCATAGCGAGCTAGTGACGCTTCAGACCCAGGGATTTCTCCCCCCGGCCTATATGGTCCCGGTCCGAGCCGGTCTTGCCGTCTACAACGGCGGAGAGCAAGCAGAGAATGCCCCTAATCCATCCAAAGGAGAGCGGGTGTGCCTTGTTCCTTACTTAATAAGGGGGCTCGGATTTCCCATCCACCCGTTTCTCCGGGGGCTGCTGGAGTTCTACGGCCTCCAGCTACATCATCTCACGCCTACCTTAGTATTGCATATCGCGGGCTTCGTAGCCCTCTGCGAGCTGTTCTTGGGTATTGAAGCTTATTTCGGACTGTGGAAGGAGCTATTTTGCCTCGTGCCCCGTTTCAAGAAAGGGTCAATGTATCAAGTGGGCGGAGCTGAAGTATGGCGCATCGCCGGGACCGGATATCTGTCCGGAACCCCAAAGAAGGCGTCCGAAGACTGGCCCTCGGAATGGTTCTATATAGAAGACGTCCCGCTGCCGGATCCTGTCCGGATCGGCCTCCCAGAGTTTGATAATGCTCCTTTAAATAAGCGCCTAAGCTGGCGTCCATGGAGCCCTCAAAGGGAAAGTGACAGGGACATCGTTTATCTCCTGGGCCGAATAAGATTATTAGCCCATTCCGGACTAACCATGATCGGAGTTATGGCCGAAAGCATCATGCGGGGGGTGCAGCCGCTTCAGTACAGAAGCCACCCCATGTGGGATTTCAACGGGGAGGACGACGCCAACCGCTACGGCCGTAAAGGGCCAGATTCAGTTGCCGCTCTATTAAAGATCTTGTCCACTTTGTACAAGGGAGAAGAGGAGGAATTTCTCCGCGTCAACCCACATGGTGGATTCTCTATGCACAATCCCCCAAGCTGGGTAAGTGGTCGCATTTACTCGCTCATCCGTTTAGTGTTCCCATTGTTAAATACTTAGTCTGATGACTTCAACGCAGGAACTGCATCGGGCCGTTAAGGACATAAGCAGCCCGCCTCCACAACCCGAGGACTCAGGACGGTGTCTCGACCCGGCCTCTCGAGAGGATCCGGACATATCTGTGGAGCTGATTGATGGAGTGTTCCATCAATTGAGCGAGGACAACGCCCTGGTGGCCATTACGGCCGATTACCCAGGGCTAATCCGAACACCCCAGGTACCTGAGACCGAAGTCCCTGTACCCCGGACAGGGGTCCGTCCACGTGTTTTTAGTTTCCTGATTGCAACCGAACTTTGCAGGGGAGGTTTTTGAGGCAGAAGGCCGAACCTGCGGCGGCAAACCAGCCAGGGGCCGCAGGGCCCCATGGGCAGAAAAGAGGTGTAGTCCGGACCGAGGCATCAGCGCGAAGGTATGGCGTGCCCCTTTATCTCAGTTGTTATACCTCCGAGGCACATTTGACACTCGTGCCCTTTTCAGGACAAAGAGACCTCGCCGGACTATATCCGGAGAGGCTGCTAATCACGCCTCCACCAGCCAGGCTCCAAAGCCTGGTCCGGGGGCGGAAGCGAGCGCGAGGCGTGTGCCAGACGTTCCTCCGATGGAGGATGCGGACGGGTTATCTGCCACCAACTCAGAGGTGGAAAGTGCCATGAACCACAGGCGTCGCCGGACAATTCTTCGCGACGCTTGCTTCTCCCAAGAGGCATTAGATGCCTTCAATTCGGGAGATGCGCACCTCCGTGCCACTCAAAATGGTCTAGCCAGAGCCACGGAGCAATATGTAAAAGACATACGGTAAGAAAATTTTGGTAAATATATATGTAGCTGCAGCCCCGGAGACTGAAAACAGTTAGAATAACTGGTTTAAGGATCATTTGAAATGCAGGTTCTTACAGAAAAGAATTCCCTACTGACCCAGGAGCTGGACGAGTGAAAGCCCAACTGGAGGCCGCACTAGCCGCGGCGGGGGAGCCTAAGGAGACCCCCTCTGGTAATATACATTTCGAAAGATAAGTATGTGGCGAAGCACGGCTTTTGTGCGAATCTGACATATAAAATTGCAGATGGCGCCGGATTGAATCCGGAAAGGCAACACCTCGAACGCCAACTAAGGGCTGGTGAGAGGGTGCTGTTAAAGGTGATGGGGGAGAAGAACGTTCTCCAAGATTCCAACACCCGGCTGGGCGTCGAGCTAAAAGATGTTCGTGCCCAGCTGTCAGACTCCGTGAAGGAGAATCAGCGGCTTCGGCGCGGAATATTTAGTAAGTGCTTGAACGAACCTTTTTAAAAGAAGGTTCGGCGGTGCCGTTGATTAACAGAGCAATATCCGTAGGTATATTAACAGGTCTTCCTGCAGAGGAGATGCCCGGTTCTACGGGTGACCTTCTTCCCGAGCTCTTGCAATTGCTCGATCGAGTTCGGCAGGCGATGCGAGGCGTCGCCCAGGTCCTGTGGCCATCCGTCTCCACACTCGAAGGTCTTGGAGAGCTTACGGAGAAGCTGAGGGGAGCACGGCGGCACTTTCAGTTGTGGAAGATATCAGCCTACCGTCAAGGCGCTAGGGAGGCCTGGGCCATGGTGAAGACGCGGTATTCATAGGCCGACCCTAACCATATGGCCGAGGTTGGTCTTGTAGGGCCCGATGGGAAGGAGATCCCTGTAAGCTTAGTGTACGGCCAAGTAGAGTTGGCCGCAAAGTACTCCCAGCATGACTGTAAATTAGACAGCCTGTTAGATGGTATTGAAGAGGAATATAATCAGTCAAAATGACTATGTAATCGAATTGACATTTATAATGCCTTCTAGTCGGATTGTAGATCATTTTTCATGGCCAACCTTTTCGCTTCAACCTCGAGGCCTGACGGTCCGGAGTGTGTCCGAATTCCCATGCGGTTATATAGGAACCGGGGAATGCGTGGAGACCAGGCATAGGGGTCATTAGTGCGTGAACAGACAAGTGCCCGACTAGTTATGTTATATTACATGGTTAGTAAGAAACATCTTCCAGGGAGAATAGTTCCGTTAGGGGTTCCTTTCCCTGGGGGGCATGCCCTAAAGTGCATGTCCATGCTGCGAAAAGAAACGCAGGAAAAATGCCTGGGGGCACATAGATAAAGAAAAAGATCATCTTTAGTTCACCGACCGAATATTCTCTTAAGAACGCTAGCTTTCGGCTTCACCCAGTCTGAGGTACACGTCCGGCTGATCCGGCAGTAACAATCGCAGAGGTGCTCCCTTTACCACCTAGCCGAATAATCGGGAACGTAGGGGTAAGCACAGGAGCCAGGCAACCCAGCTTGGCCAAAACTTAAGTCACATCGATGCATATGATGGTGAATAAAAGGCACATGCAGAAGTTTGACACATGTGTTAGGCATGAAGCCTGTATAAATAAGCTTCTGTTTAAAGAAGCCCCAAGTTTACTGAGCGCGGATAGCTCGTCAATTTGTGAGCCTTTAAAGGTTATAAGAGAGAGAAAACGGGAGAAGTAGAGAAATGTACGACGGACAGTATATAAAAAATGGACATAGTAAGGAGACGAACACAGGGTCCGGCGCTAGGCATAGAATCTTCAGAGACGGGCTGCGTCCCATGGGTCCGGCTCGAGTTGGTTATCCGATGCATTTCACAGGCGGTACGCTCCACCAGTCAGGACTTGGTCAATTATGAAGGGACCTTCCCACTTGGGCTTGAGTTTGTCCTTTTTCTTGTCCGACAGGCGTAGAACTAATTCGCCAACGTTGTAATTTTTGGCCCGTACTTCTCTGCTTTGGTATCTTTGAGCTTGATGTTGATAGAATGTGGAACGGGCTTTCACCACATCACGCTCCTCCTCTAATGCGTCCAAACTGTCCTACCGATCGAGCTCGGCTTCTCTTTCCTCATACATGCGCACTCGAGGTAAGTCATGAATTTTGTCACAAGGCAGAACTGCCTCTGTGCCGTACACCATGAAGAATGGTGTGTATCCGGTGGTGCGATTCGGCGTGGTCCGCAGCCCCCAGAGTACGGACTCGAGCTCCTCTACCCAGTGCATGTTAGATTCCTTGAGGGACCGCACTAGTCTGGGTTTGATGCCGCTCATGATAAGACCATTTGCACGTTCGACCTGGCCGTTAGTTTGTGCGTGATAGACGGAAGCATAATCGAGCTTTATGCCCATGTTTTTGCACAAGAGTTTTACCTCGTCGGCCGTAAAGTTCGTGCCATTATCAGTGATGATGCTGTGGGGGACGCCGTAACGGTGTACGACCCCGGATATGAAGTCTATCACAGGTCCGGATTCGGCCGTCTTAACAGGCTTGGCTTCTATCCATTTGGTGAACTTATCCACCATGACCAGTAAGTATTTGTGCTTGTGGGTTCTGCCTTTAAGGGGTCCAACCATATCAAGACCCCAGACCGTAAAGGGCCAAGTGATGGGGATAGTTTGGAGGGCGGTGGGTGGCATATGGCTTTGGTTTGCAAAGAGCTGGCAGCCGGTGCATCGTTGGACTAAGTCTTGAGCGTCTGCCCGGGCCGTCGGCCAATAAAAGCCTGTACGGAAGGCCTTGCTTACCAGGGACCGGGCTGCAGCGTGATGACCGCCGAGTCCGGCATGGATTTCAGCCAGGAGATTCCACCCCTCCTCTTCGGAGATGCACCTTTGAAGGACTCCGGTAGTGCTTTTCTTATAAAGCTCTCCCTCGTGGACTATGTAGGCTTTGGATCGCCGCACTATGCAGCGTGCCTCATTTTGGTCCTCAGGGAGTTCCTACCTAGTAAGGTAGGCGAGGAATGGTTCTGTCCACGGGACGATGATGGCCATTATTACGTGGGCTGAAGGTGTTATTTCAATGGCAGAGCCTCCGATTGTGTCAGAATGTTCGGTGTCGGGCAGTGCGGTTGGGTCCGGGCTATTATTGTTTGGCTCCACTTCCCATGCCACAGATGGCTTGAAAAGCCTTTCCAAGAAGATGTTGGGGGGGCTACATCGCGTTTTGCGCCGATGCGTGCTAGGACATCCGCCGCCTGATTGTTTTCCCGAGCTATATGGTGAAATTCAAGTCCCTAGAACTGAGCTGACGTTGTTAGGACGGCGTTGCGGTAAGCTTCCATTTTCGGATCCTTGGCATCGAAGTCTCCATTTATTTGGGAGATTGCGAGGTTCGAGTCCCCGCGCACCTCTAGGCGTTGGATGCCCATGGATACTGCCATCCGGAGACCATGTAGAAGGGCCTCATATTCGGCTGCATTGTTGGAGTCTGTGTACAAAATCTGTAGTATGTATTGAACTGTGTCTCTAGTGGGGGACGTCAAAACGACGCCAGCCCCCAGTCCAGCCAACATTTTGGAGCCGTCGAAATGCATGATCCAATTTGAATATGTGCCGTACTCTCTAGGGAGTTCGGCCTCCGTCCATTCTGCGACGAAGTCGGCCAAAACTTGCGACTTGATGGCTCGTCGTGGCTTATAAGTGTTGTCGAACGGGAGGAGCTCGATGGCCCATTTCGCAATCCGGCCCGTTGCATCACGGTTGTTTATAATGTCGTTAAGTGGTACTTCCGAGGCTACTGTTATGGAACACTCTTGAAAGTAGTGTCGTAGCTTCCGGGATGCCATGAATACCGCGTACGCAATCTTTTGATAATGCGGGTACCGTGATTTGCAGGGAGTGAGGACAGTGGACACATAATAGACCGGCCTTTGAAGGGGGAATTTGTGTCCGTCCGCTTCTCGTTCGACGACGAGCATTGCTCTTACCACCTGATGTGTTGCTACGATGTACAATAGCATTGGTTCGCCGGTGTTTGGTGCGGCCAGGACTGGGTTTGTTGCCAGTATGGCTTTTATTTCGTCGAGTCTGGCCATGGCTGCATCCGTCCATTTGAAGTGTTCGGTGCGCCGAAGGAGGCGGTAAAGGGGGAGGGCCTTTTCTCCTAAGCGGGAGATAAAACGGCTTTGAGCCGCCACACATTCGGTTAACTTTTGTATTTGTTTGAGGTCCTTTGGGATATCCAGTTGCGACAGAGCTCGGATCTTGGCTGGATTTGCTTCAATTCCTCTGCTGGATACAATGAATCCCAAGAGCTTTCCGGCTGGAACGCCGAAAACGCATTTTTCCAGGTTGAGCTTGATGTCGTATGTTCGGAGATTGTCAAATGTGAGTCTCAAGTCGTCTACTAGAGATTCAACATGTCTTGTTTTGACGACCACATCATCTACGTATGCCTCCACTATTTTACTGATCTGGATTGCCAAACATGTCTGAATCATGCGCTGATATGTTGCGCCGGTGTTTTTGAGCCCAAAGGGCATTGTGTTGAAGCAGAATGGCCCGTATGGTGTGATAAATGCCGTTGCGGCTTGGTCTGGTTTTGCCATCTTCATTGGATGGTAGCCAGAATATGCGTCGAGGAAACACAACGAATCGTGTCCTGTGGTCGCATCGGTAATTTGATCGATGCGGGGGAGGGGGAAGGGATCCTTTGGGCAAGCCTTGTTAAGGTCTTTAAAATCAACACACAGGCGCCAGGATTTGTCCTTCTTTGGTACCATCACCAGGTTTGCTAGCCAGTCCGGATGTTTGATATCTCTGATGAATCCGGCCTCTAATAGCTTTTCTAGCTCCTCTCCCATAGCCTGTCTCTTAGGTTCGGAAAAACGCCGGAGAGCCTGTTTGACAGGTTTGAATCCTGTTTGGATATTTAAGCTATGCTCGGCCAGCCTACGTTGGATTCCTGGCATGTCTGAAGGGTGCCATGCGAAAATGTCCCAGTTCTCTCGTAGGAACTCTTGCAATGCGGTGTCTACATCAGGGTTTAACTGTGCCCCGATGGAAGCTGTTTTATTGGGGTCCGTTGGATGGACTTGGAATTTGACTATTTCGTCCGCTGGTTTAAAGGAGGTGGATTTGGATCTTTTGTCGAGTACCACATCATCCCTATTCACCGTAGAGCGCAGCGTAGTTAGCTCCTCAGCCGATAGGGCTTCGGATAGTGCCTCGAGGGCCAGTGCGGCTGTCTTGTTTTCGGCGCAGAGTGCTATGTCCAGATCACTAGCGAGAGTGATGATCCCGTTAGGCCCGGGCATCTTGACCTTCATGTACCCGTAATGGGGTATTGCTTGGAAGATCCTGAATGCTTCCCGCCCTAGCAAAGCGTGATAACCACTGCTGAACGGGGCCATGTGGAACGTGACTTCTTCGGACCTGTAATTGTCCGGCCTGCCGAACACCACATCTAGTGTGATTTTTCCTGTACAGCGCGCTTCCCGACTGGGGATTATTCCTCTAAAGGTTGTGCTGCTTCGCGTGATGCGGTTCCAGTCTATATCCATTTTCTGGAGAGTTTCCTCATAGATGAGGTTCAATCCGCTGCCGCCGTCCATGAGTACCTTGGTGAGATGAAATCCGTCCACTATTGGACTGAGGACCAATGCGGCTGGTGCTCGTGCTGTTCGGAATTTAGGTTCATCACTGGCATTGAATGTAATGGCCGTGTCACTCCATGGGTTTATTGTTGCTACTTGGTAGACTTCGGCAAGGCTGCGGAGTGTCCTTTTTCGCATGTTATTTGATGCGAAGGTCTCGAAGACTGTTAATACCGTATTGGTGTCTCTGGGGTGGCTTTCTGTGGCCTCCGGGATTAGGAGGTTTTCGCCAATTTTGGCCACCTGCCGGAGTATCCAACATGCTCTAAGGCTATGAGTTGGTGTGGCGTCCTCTGTACTATGAATTTTACAGGGTCCATTAAGCCATCCTTCCAGTACGGTTCCATGCCCTGAAGTGGGTTTTTGCCTTTTGGTGTTTGACCCGGGTGTCTGGCGATGATGCACCCTTTTATTTCGGACTGGGCTTGCATTAAGGGCCGGATTGTCCCAAAATTTTGTTTCGGTTTTCCGGGCGCTTTCCATTGCACAGTACTTTCGTACTATGGACGCTAAGTCAACGAAGCGTGTAATATCACGGCGACTTATGGCATTGAGTATTCCTTTGTCCGTGCAATTATTGTAGAAGGATGAAATTGTGTCTTCATCGCGGCAGCCCTTTATCCTATGCATAACCAGGAGGAATCTGGCCCAGTAATGATGTACTGTTTCTTTGGGCTCTTGCCTGATTTGGGATAGATCGCTAATGTTCGGGTGGGTGGGTGGAATTGAATCCGAAGCCTTATCCCTTCTGAGGCTCAGAGGCCGAGGAATTTTTGAACTCGAAAGTTTGGATTCCTGGGTGTCGTCCAATGAATCCAGTCCATCGCCTGATTCTCGGTTCAGGTCTTGAGTGATATCCTCCCCTCCGCGGACATCCGGGTTGGAGGGATCGGGAATCCGGACGTAGCGAGTCCTTAGGATAGATGAAGGGTCGCCGCACTGTCCCTCTACCACAGCAACGTGATGGGTGGCCTGGGGAGAGTTAATCTCTCTCAGATCGGTTTTAGGCCCAATCTGGTCGTAATCCGTAGCGACTCCCAGGGCGGCGAAGCGATCCAAGAGCTCGTTTATGGAGGAAAGCTCTATTGGATTTAACTACTCGGCAAGTTCTGAGTTGACATGAAGATTGTTTTCGATGGCTCGAGAGGTCATCATCGGCGTAGAAGCCGAACAGGTGGTCATAAGAAAACCACCTAGCCGGAGGGTTCGGCCGACAGCCAAAGCTCCCTTAGCAACGATGCCGTCTTTAAAGATGGGGCGAGGCATCCTTCCTGATGGCGACGACACAGAGGAACTCTCAATGAAAGCACCAATGTCGGTGTCAAAACCGACGGATCTCAGGTAGGGGGTCCCTTACTGTGCATCTAGGCCGGATGGTAACAGGAGGCAGGGGACACGAAGTTTTACCCAGGTTTGAGCCCTCTTGATGGAGGTAAAACCCTATGTCCTGCTTGATTAATATTGATGATATGGGTAATACAAGAGTTGATCTACCGTGAGATCAGAGAGGCTAAACCCTAGAAGCTAGCCTATGGTATGATTGTTGATGTGTCTGTTGTCCTACGGACTAGAACCCTTCGGTTTATATAGACACCGGATAGGGTTAGGGTTACATAGAGTCAGTTACAATGGTAGGAGATCTGAACATCCGTATCGCCAAGCTTGCCTTCCACGCCAAGGAAAATCCCTTCTGGACATGGGACGGAGTCTTCAATCTTGTACCTTCATAGTTCAGGAGTCCGGCTGAAGTTATAGTTCGGCTAGCCGAACACCCCCTAATCCAGGACTCCCTCGGTTCCTTTCCCTGGGTGTGCATGCGTTTAGTGTGCATGTCCAAAGTGTGGTGTGAGTAACACAGTTTGTATAACTTCTGGGGTGCACAACGGAGTGAGTGTAAAACACATCTTTAATTCACCGACCGAATATTCCCTTAAGAATGCTAGCTTTCGGCTTCACCCAGTCTGAGGTACACATCCGGATGACCCGACAGTAACAATCGCAGAGGTGCTCCCTTTATGCCCTAGCCGAACTAATGGGAACGTAGGGCATAAGCATAGGAGCCAGGCAACCCAGCTTGGCCAAAACTTAAGTCATATCGATGCATATAATGGAAAAGAAAAGGTACATATGGAAAAAACATCATATGTGAGGAGCTTGATGCTCAAGGAATGACAAGAACTTCTGTCCGAGAAGCCCCCAGGTATAAGTGGCGTACATGTTGAAAGATGTATGTGCCAATGGTGTGCGGTCTAGCCGCATCGAAGCTTAAAGCGAAAAAGAAGAAAGTAATCGGAAAAGAGAGGAAATATAATGGGAACTACAGGGGAGGAGTAGATGAACAAAGGGTGTAGCGCTAGGCGTAGAATCTCCAGAGTCTGGCCGCGTTCCAGGGGTTCGGCTCGAGGCGATTGTCTGATGCATTAAAAAGAAGGTATGCTCCTCCGGTGAGAACTTCTTCAATTATGAAGGGACCCTCCCATTTGGGCTTGAGTTTGTCCTTTTTCTTCTCCAGGAGCCATAGAACGAGTTCGCCAACATTGTAAGTCTTGGCCCGTACTTCTCTGCTTTGCTATTTTCGAGCCTGCTGTTGATAAACTGCTGAACGGGCTTTCGTGACATCGCGTTCCTCCTCCAGGGCATCTAGGTTGTCCTGCCGATCTAGCTCGGCTTCTCTCTCTTCGTACATACGCACTCTAGGTGAGTCGTGAATAATATCGCAGGGCAATACGGCCTCTGCACCGTACACCATGAAGAAAGGTGTGTATCCGGTAGTACGGTTGGGCGTGGTCCGCAACCCCTAGAGTACGGAGTCGAGCTCCTCAACCTAGTGCTTGTCTGATTCTTTTAAAGAACGCACTAGTCTGGGCTTGATGCCGCTCATAATATGACCGTTGGCGCGTTCGACTTGACCGTTGGTTTGTGGGTGGTAGACGGAGGCGTAATCTAGTTTAATACCCAGATTAGTACACCAGGTTTTTACCTCGTCGGTTTTGAAATTGGAGCCGTTGTCAGTGATGATGCTGTGTGGGACACCATAACGGTGCACAACATCGGATATGAAGTCTATCACCTGGCCGGACTCAGCCGTTTTGACCGGTTTACCCTCTATCCACTTAGTGAATTTGTCCACCATAACTAGCAGATATTTTTTCTTATGGCTTCCCCCTTTAAGGGGTCCGACCATGTCAAGTCCCCAGACCGCGAAAGGCCAAGTGATGGGGATTGCTTGTAGGGCAGTGGGGGCATATGGCTTTCATTGGTAAAGAGTTGGCATCCAAAAGAATGTTGGACAAGGTCCTATGCATCCGCTCGGGCCGTCGGCCAATAAAACCCTGTACGGAAAGCCTTGCTAATAAGGGCCCGAGCTGCGGCGTAGTGCCCTGATACGTCTCCAACATATCTATAATTTTTGATTGCTCCATGCTATATTATCATCTGTTTTGGACATTATTGGGCTTTATTATCCACTTCTATATTGTTGTTTTTTTGCCTATTTTAGGGTTTCGAAGAAAAGGAATATCAAACGGAGTCCAAACGGAATGAAACCTTCGGGAACGTGATTTTTGGAACGAACAAGATCCAGGAGACTTGGACCCTACGTCAAGCAACCAACAGGGAAGCCACGAGGTAGGGGGCGTGCCTACCTCCCCTCCAAGCGCGCCCTCTACCCTCGTGGGCCCCTTGTTGCTCCACCGACGTATTCCTTCCTCCTATATATACCTACGTACCCCCAAACGATCAGATACGGAGCCAAAACCCTAATTCCACCACCGTAACTTTCTGTATCCACGAGATCCCATCTTGGGGCCTGTTCCGAAGCTCCATCGGAGGAGGCATCGACCACGGAGGGCTTGTACATCAACACCATAGCCTCTCCGATGAAGTGTGAGTAGTTTACCTCAGACCTTCGGGTCCATAGTTATTAGCTAGATGGCTTCTTCTCTCTTTTTGGATCTCAATACAAAGTTCTCCCCCTCTCTTGTGGAGATCTATTTGATGTAATCTTCTTTTGCGGTGTGTTTGTTGAGATCGATGAATTGTGGGTTTATGATCAAGTTTATCTATGAACAATATTTGAATCTTCTCTGAATTCTTTTATGTACGATTGGTTATCTTTGAAAGTCTCTTCGAATTATCAGTTTGGTTTGGCCTACTAGATTGATCTTTCTTGCAATGGGAGAAGTGCTTAGCTTTGGGTTCAATCTTGAGGTGTCCTTTCCCAGTGACAGTAGGGGCAGCAAGGCACGTATTGTATTGTTGCCATCGAGGATAACAAGATGGGTTTTTTATCATATTGCATGAATTTATCCCTCTACATCATGTCATCTTGCTTAAAGCGTTACTCTGTTCTCTTGAACTTAATACTCTAGATGCATGCTGGATAGCGGTCGATGTGTGGAGTAATATAGTAGATGCAGGTAGGAGTCGGTCTACTTGTCTTGGACGTGATGCCTATATACATGATCATACCTAGATATTCTCATAACTATGCTCAATTATGTCAATTGCTCAACATTAATTTGTTCACCCACCGTAAAATACTTATGCTCTTGAGAGAAGCCACTAGTGAAACCTATGGCCCCGGGTCTATCTTCATCATATTAATCTTCCAACACTTAGTTATTTCCTTTGCTTTTTTACTTTGCTTTTATTTTACTTTGCATCTTTATCATAAAAATAACAAAAATATCATCTTATCATATCTATCAGATCCCACTTTCGTAAGTGACCGTGTAGGGATTGACAACCCCTTATCGGGTTTGTTGCGGGGATTTATTTGTTTTCTGTAGGTGCAAGGGACTCGCGCGTAGCCTCCTACTGGATTGATACCTTGGTTCTAAAAAACTAAGAGAAATACTTACGCTACTTTGCTGCACCACCCTTTCCTCTTCAAGGGAAAACCAACGAAAGTGCTCAAGAGGTAGCAAGAAGGATTTCTGGCGCCGTTGCCGGGGAGGTCTACGCAAAAGTCAACATACCAAGTACCCATCAGAAACCCTTATCTCCCGCATTACATTATTTGCCATTTGCCTCTCGTTTTCCTCTCCCCCACTTAACCCTTGCCGTTTTATTTGCCCTCTCTTTTTCTCGCTCGCCTTTCTTCCGCCATGTCTGAATCAAAAAGGGTTGGGGGTTCTCTCCCAAGTTTTAGTACTTTGGACAACCCTTCTATTCTCGCTAAGCTCATAAATAAGTATACTATGGAAAAACCTACCAGAGTTATCAATGAGAATCTTAATAATTTTGATGAAGATGATTCCGGAATTTTTCATTATTTACTTGATGAATCTTTGAAAGATGCTTAGTATAGACTATTAAGGATCAGGGCTAGCTATGTGCCTCAATACCAAATAGAAATTTACTTAAAAAGCTTTTATATTGCCCTTCCTTCTTCTTTTAAGCATGTCTTAGATTATATATTTGAAGAAGGATTTCTTGAAGGGGATGCTGTAGACACTTATGAGAAGATGAAAACCATATTTGGGCACCCCATGAATGAGAAAGTTGAATCTACATCTCTTTTGATCTCTTACCAAAATGAATCTATCAAAGAGATGAAGGCTAGCTTAGATACAAATTTCCGTAACATACTTAATCTTTCTTCTACCATTAATAGCCATGTGCTTTATAAAAATAGAAAGATTAATTCCATAGATAGCAAGTTTGCTCTTTTCTTCCCTAAAACCAAAGATGGCAATACCTAGATCTATCCTTGCTTTTATGCCTGGCTAGGGGCGTTAAACGATAGCGCTTGTTGGGAGGCAACCCAATTTTATTTTTATTCCTTGCTTTTTGCTCCTGTTTAGTAATAAATAATTCATATAGCCTCTGTTTTGGTTGTGTTTTTTGTGTTTAATTAGTGTTTTTGCCAAGTAGAACCGTTGGGAAGACTTGGGGAAAGTCTTGTTAATCTTGCTGTAAAAAACAGAAACTTGAGCGCTCACAAGAACTGCTGCCATTTTTATTTGGAAAGTGCTATTTAGTTAATTATTTTTTCATATGATTAATAGATAAATTAATCAGGTCCATAAATTTATTTTAGAATTTTTGGGGTTCCAGATCTTGCTCTAGCTACAGATTACTACAGACTATTCTGTTTTTGACAGATTCTGTTTTTCGTGTGTTGTTTGCTTATTTTGATGAATCTATGGCTAGTAAAATAGTTTATAAACCATAGAGAAGTTAGAATACAGTAGGTTTAACACCAATATAAATAAATAATTAGTTCATTACAGTACCTTGAAGTGGTGTTTTTTTTTCTTTCGCTAACGGAGCTCATGAGATTTTCTACTTTAAGTTTTGTGTTGTGAAGTTTTCAAGTTTTGTGTAAGGATTTGCTGGATTATGGAACAAGGAGTGGCAAGAGCCTAAGATTGGGTATGCCCATCGCACCCCCAAGATAATCTAAGGACACCAAAAAGCCAAATCTTGGGGATGCCCCGGAAGGCATCCCCTCTTTCGTCCATTTCCATCGGTAACTTTACTTGGAGCTATATTTTTATTCACCACATGATATGTGTTTTGCTTGGAGCGTCTTGTATGATTTGAGTCTTTGCTTTTCATTTTAGCACAATCAACTTTTCTGTACACACCTTTTGACATAGACACACATGATTCGGAAATTATTAGAATACTCTATGTGCTTCACTTATATCTTTTGAGTTATATAGTTTTGCTCTAGTACTTCACTTATATCTTTTAGAGCACGGTGGTGGATTTGTTTTATAGAAACTATTGATCTCTCATGCTTCACTTAGATTATTTTGAGAGTTTTAAATAGCATGGTAATTTGCTTAAATAATCCTAATATGCTAGGTATTCAAGATTAGTAAAAACTTTCTTATGAGTGTTTTGAATACTAAGAGAAGTTTGATGCTTGATGATTGTTTTGAGATATGAAGGTAGTGATATTAAAGTTGTGCTAGTTGAGTAGTTGTGAAATTGAGAAATACTTGTGTTGAAGTTTGCAAGTCCCGTAGCATACATGTATGGTAAACATTATGTAACAAATTTGAAACATGAGGTGTTCTTCGATTGTCTTCCTTATGAGTGGCGGTCGGGGACGAGCGATGGTCTTTTCCTACCAATCTATCCCCCTAGGAGCATGCGCGTAGTGATTGGTTTTTGATGACTTGTAGATTTTTGCAATAAGTATGTGAGTTCTTTATGACTAATGTCGAGTCCATGGATTATACGCACTCTCACCTTTCCATCATTGCTAGCCTCTTCGGTACCATGCATTGCCCTTTCTCACATTGAGAGTTGGTGCAAACTTCGCTGGTGCATCCAAACCCTGTGATATGATGCGCTATTTCACACATAAACCTCCTTATATCTTCCTCAAAACAGCCACCATACCTAACTATTATGGCATTTCCATAGCCATTCCGAGATATATTGCCATGCAACTTTCCACCATCATGTTTATCATGACACGTTCATCATTGTCATATTGCTTAGCATGATCATGTAGTTGACATAGTATTTGTGGCAAAGCCACCATTCATAATTCTTTCATACATGTCACTCTTGGTTCATTGCATATCCCGGTACACCGCCGGAGGCATTCATATAGAGTCATACCTTGTTCTAGTATCAAGTTGTAATCATTGAGTTGTAAATTAATAGAAGTGTGATGATCATCATTTAATAGAGCATTATTCCAAAAAAAAGAAAGGCCAAATAAAAAAAGAAGGCCCAAAAAAGAGAAATTAAAAGGGACAATGCTACTATCCTTTTTTTCCACACTTGTGCTTCAAAGTAGCACCATGATCTTCATGATAGAGAGTCTCTTGTTTTGTCACTTTCATATACTAGTGGGAATTTTTCATTATAGAACTTGGCTTGTATATTCAAACAATGGGCCTCCTCAAGTGCCCTAGGTATTCGTGAGCAAGCAAGTTGGATGCACACCCACTAGTTTCTTTTGTTGAGCTTTCATACATTTATAGCTCTAGTGCATCCGTTGCATGGCAATCCCTCCTCCTTGCATTAACATCAATCGATGGGCATCTCCATACCTCATTGATTAGCCTCGTTGATGTGAGACTTTCTCCTTTTTTGTCTTCTCCACATAACCCCCATCACTATACTCTATTCCACCCATAGTGCTATATCCATGGCTCACGCTCATGTATTGCATGAAGGTTTATAAAGTTTGAGATTACTAAAGTATGAAACAATTGCTTGGCTTGCATCGGGGTTGTGCATGATGAGAGCATTCTTGTGTGACGAAAATGGAGCATGACTAAACTATATGATTTTGTAGGGATGAACTTTCTTTGGCCATGTTATTTTGAGAAGACATAATTTCTTAGTTAGTATGCTTGAAGTATTATTATTTCTATGTAAATGTTAAACTTTTATCTTGAATCTTTCGGATCTGAATATTCATGCCAAAATTAAGAAGAATTACATTGAAAATATGCCAAGTAGCATTCCACATCAAAAATTCAGTTTTTATCATTTACCTACTCGAGGACGAGCAGGAATTATGCTTGGGGATGCTTGATACGTCTCCAACGTATCTATGTTTTTTTATTGCTCCATGCTATATTATCTTCTGTTTTGGACATTATTGGGCTTTATTATCCACTGTTATATTATTTTTGGGACTAACCTACTAACCGGAGGCCCATCCCAGAATTGCTATTTTTTTTGCCTATTTTACGGTTTCGAAGAAAAGGAATATCAAACGGAGTCTGAGGGAGTCCTGGATTAGAGGGTATCCGGACAGCCGGATTATATCCTTTAGCCGGACTGTCGGACTATGAAGATACAAGATTGAAGACTTCGTCCCGTGTACGGATGGGACTCTCCTTGGCGTGGAAGGCAAGCTTGGCAATACGGATATGTAGATCTCCTATCTTGTAACCGACTTTGTGTAACCCTAGCCCCCTCCGGTGTCTATATAAACCGGAGGGTTTAGTCCGTAGGACCAAGAACAACAATCATACCATAGGCTAGCTTCTAGGGTTTAGCCTCTTCGATCTCGTGGTAGATCAACTCTTGTAATACTCATATCATCAAGATCAATCAAGAAGGAGTAGGGTTTTACCTCCATCGAGAGGGCCCGAACCTGGGTAAAAACATCGTGTCCCCCGTCTCCTGTTACCATCCGCCTAGACGCACAGTTTGGGACCCCCTACCCGAGATCCGCCGGTTTTTACACCGACATTGTTAGGTGCTGAAATGACTCGATCTGAATCCTTAATTGAAGACATAAAAAATCTTCACGTTAAGTATCAGGAACTTGAAAGTCGTCATGAAACTCTCTCAACAACTGATGAAAAGCTTTCCTATGATTATCTTCAAAGGAAGCAAGATCTTGAGAAATTGAGAGCGGTTCATGAAGATCTTCCAAAGGAAAACGAGTCACTTCGCGCCAAACAGATCAGTCCCGCTCAGGAAGGATTTGAATCACCATGTATTAAATGCATTGAGCGTGATAATGCTACTTCTGTTGCTGAATGTTCTACTGCTACTGCTGTTGCAATATCTTCAACTGTTGATGTGGTAACTAACCCCTCTGCTGAGGATACCACCGCTATTGCTGATGAGAATGCCAGGTTGAAGACATTGCTTGAAACAGGGATGTACAAAAGTCTTAAAGGGCATCAGACACTATGTGATGTCCTCAAAAAGCAGATTCTGAACCGAAACCCGAGGAAAGAGGGTGTTGGGTTCGTAAGGAAAATGAATGCTGATGGTTCTTACTGGAAACCTGAGCAGTACCCCAAAACCATGTGGGTTGCTGCAAAGGAACCTTCAGCAGATCCATCCAATCTATCTTGCTTCACTTGTGCTAACCCCATTATAATTGATGAATCCTTTGATGGAAACTATATACTGTTTAAGAATCAGAATGGTGAAGTGTTTGCCAGGTACATTGGTACTAACTGTAGGAATGGACCGCCTATGAAGAAGATCTGGGTTCCGAAAAGGTGTCTGGAGAATCTTCCTGTGAATGTCATCATGAAACCTCACGTGAAGAAGACAAACTTCAGACCAAAGGCTTCATACAGTCCAAAGGCTTCATACAGACAGAGGACTCACCTGAGTCGCACCAACGCAAATGTTTTGCAGGGAAACCATACTCAGGCATATGAATATGAGAGCGGTTCGTCAAACCGCCATGTTCATAAGACCAAGAACTATTCTGCTTATTCTTATGAGTACTATTGTCCTCCTGCCAGACTGTTTTCTAGGGCTCCAAAGCCAAAATTCTCAGATGCTGCACTTAGACTTATTGCTTCTAAGCCACCCTTGAAGATGTGGGTGGCTAAGAAAGCTTAACTCCCTTTTGCAGGGAAAGGTCTCCAGCAGAAAACCAAAATCGTCTGACGCTATTGCTGGGGACCTTAAACATCTTGTAGGGCGCAAGATCAAATGCCCGAATGGTCTTACTATGTACTTCATTCCTGAATCGCTTGCTAATCTCCCTATTAGTCCTAATCTGGATCTAAGCTTTCATAACGCATTGGTTCGTCAAATGTTTTTGCTTCACAATGCTCTTGGTGAAGCCTATCCCCCTAACTGCACTGTAGGGTACGACACCAGCGTCTTCAGAATGGATTATTGATAGTGGGTGTACAAATCACATGACTGGCAAAAGAAGCCTTCTTATGGACTCAACCTTACGTCCATCCGACAAGAGCCACATCACATTTGCTGACACTGGTAAAAGTAAGGTATTGGGTCTAGGTAGAGTTGCAATCTCAAGGGATCAACACATGGATAAAGTCATGCTTGTCGAATCCCTTAGCTTCAACTTAATGTCCGTCTCAATGCTTTGCGATTTGAACATGATCGTAATATTTGGAAAATATCGTTGCCTCGTACTAATGGAATCTGACAAGTCTCTAGTATTTGAAGGGTATCGAAAAGATGATTTGTACATGGTAGATTTCTCAGCAGGACCACAGCTGGCCGTATGTCTTCTAGCAAAAGCTTCAGAATGCTGGCTCTGGCATCGGAGGCATGGGCATGCTGGCATGAGGAACCTCCACACCCTGGCAAAGAAGAAGCATGTCATAGGCATCGAGGGCGTCAAGTTCAAGAAAGATCACTTATGCAGTGCCTGTGAAGCAGGGAAGATGACAAGGGCCAAACATCCCTCGAAGACAATCATGACCACTACTCGACCCTTCGAACTGCTTCACATGGATCTTTTTGGTCCCACTCATTACTCAACTCTTACTACTACTGCTTGCCTCTATGGCTTTGTTGTTGTTGATGATTATTCTAGATATACTTGGGTGCACATAATCCTTTACAAGACTGAAGTACAGGATGTCTTCAAACGCTTCGCTAATAGAGCTATGAACAATTATGGCGCCAAGATAAAGCACATCAGAAGTGACAATGGCACTGAATTCAAGAACACTGGCCTTGATACATATCTTGATACCTTGGGCATCACACATGAATTCTCAGCCCCGTACACGCCACAGCAGAATGGTGTCGTCGAACGCAAGAACAGAACACTCATTGAGATGGCCAGAACGATGCTAGATGAATACAAGACCCCAAGAAAATTCTGGCCTGAAGCCATTGATACTGCATGCCATACAATCAATCGTGTTTATCTTCACAAGCTTCTGAACAAGACATCCTATGAGCTCCTTACTAGCAAGAAGCCAAATGTAAGTTACTTCAGAGTATTTGGCGCAAGGTGCTGGATCAAGGACCCACATCACACCTCAAAGTTTGCACCAAAAGCACATGAGGGTTTTATGCTTGGATATGGAAAGGATTCGCACTCCTACAGAGTCTTCAATCTCTTTCATTACAAAGTGGTTGAAACAGTGGATGTGCGGTTCGATGAGACCAACGGTTCACAAAGAGAGCAACTGCCAAATGTGCTAGATGAAGTTCCATCCAGTGAATCAATCAAGCTAATGGGAACTGGAGAAATTATACCTTCTGAAGCTTATCCTGAAGAAGAATTTATCATCTCAGCACCTGATCAACATGAAGACAATGCTCAGCCTGAAGACATTCCTTCTAACAACGACAATGATCAGCAAGAGCAAAATCTTCGCCCTGTACATCCTCGCGTTGCCAATGAAGTGCAGATTGAAAGAATAATTGATAGCATCAATGCACCCAGTCCACTCACTCGTTCAAGGGAAACTCAGCTAGCAAATTTCTATGGGCACTTTGCATTCGTCTCAATAACAGAACCCAAGGAAGTTGAAGAAGCCTTCATGGAACCTGAATGGATTCAAGCTATGCAAGAAGAGCTTCAACAGTTTGAGCTGAATAATGTATGGGAACTGGTTAAGCATCCTGATCCACGGAAGCACAATATAATAGGCACCAAATGGATATACCGCAACAAGCAATATGAGCATGGTCAAGTTGTCAGAAACAAAGCTCGTCTCGTTGCTCAAGGATATACTCAAGTGGAAGGCATTGACTTCGATGAAACATTTGCTCCTGTGGCTAGACTTGAAGCCATACGCATACTGCTGGCCTATGCAAATCATCATAACATACTTCTATATCAAATGGATGTGAAGAGTGCTTTTCTCAATGGCAAGATTGAAGAAGAAGTGTATGTTGCACAACCACCAGGCTTTGAAGATCCAAAACATCCTGACATGGTATACAAGCTCAACAAGGCACTGTATGGCCTCAAACAAGCCCCTCGGGCCTGGTATGACACACTCAAATACTTCCTGAAGAGCAAAGGCTTCATACCTGGTTCCCTAGACCCCACTCTCTTCACGAAGACATATGATGAACTGTTTGTGTGCCAAATATATGTGGATGACATTATCTTCGGATCCACCAATCAGAAGTACAGTGAAGAGTTTGGATATATGATGCAAGAGAAATATCAGATGTCCATGATGGGAGAGCTAAAGTTCTTCCTCGGTCTTCAAATACGACAACAACGCAAAGGCATCTTCATATCTCAAGAGAAGTATCTCAAAGATTGCGTGAAGAAGTTTGGTATGCAAGACTGCAAAGGCTTCACAACACCAATGCCAGCCAAACATCATCTGGGTCCCGACGACAATGGTAAAGAGTTCGATCAAAAGGTATACCGCTCCATGATTGGTTCATTACTTTATTTATGTGCATCTAGGCCAGATATTATGCTTAGTGTTTGCATGTGTGCTCGATTTCAAGCGGCACCAAAGGAGTCGCATCACTTAGCTGTGAAGCGAATTCTTCGATATTTGGCTCACACCCCAACTCTAGGATTATGGTATCCAAAGGGCTCAGAGTTTGATCTGGTTGGATTCTCGGATGCTGATTATGCTGGTGACAAAGTTGATCGCAAGTCTACATCAGGCACATGTCACTTTCTGGGACGATCACTTGTATGTTGGTCTTCAAAGAAGCAGAACTGTGTATCTCTCTCCACTGCTGAATCTGAATACATTGCTGCTGGATCTTGCTGCGCTCAGCTTCTGTGGATGAAGCAAACACTCAAGGACTATGGCATTCATCTAAAGCAAGTGCCACTTTACTGCGACAACGAAAGCACCATCAAGATTGCCAACAACCCAGTTCAGCACTCGAAGACAAAGCACATTGAAATTCGTCATCACTTTCTCAGAGATCATGTTGTGAAGGAAGATATTGATATCATACACGTTAACACTGAAGAGAAATTGGCACACATCCTAACCCTTCACCAAGCCCTTGGATGAGAAGAGATTTTGCAAGTTACGGTGTGAGCTAAATATCCTGGAATCCTCAAATGTCCTGTGATCAGGCACACATCCTAACCCTTATGCATATTGATGAGTTAGATGTGCAACACACGAAGTAAAGTATATATTCAATCAATGAAGACATACATTCTAAGTGTGAATACATTAATGTGGAATTTGACTTCGGAGCGCCACGATAATTGTGCGCCGTGTCTGGGTCTAATACTTCCTATACGGTGGGTAACGCCACCACCAAACGTTCTATTTTTGAAGTGTTTCATTCATGGCGTTACCTTGCAATGTCTTCACATTTGGTTTGGCTTCGATCTCAACATAGCTTCATGATTATCTTCACTATGTTGATTATGTAGATATATATATATCTACTAGTGTTCTGTCCTCTACAGCATTCACTTATGGCTATGTCTTCTTGTTTAATCTTTTGAACTAAGTGAATGTGATCGGACGCTAATCTCTCTATGCTTTCTATCTCAAATTCTATCTCTCCAAATCATATGCATTCTATTGAAACTGTCGAATGTCTTCTCTGCGTCCTTGTCAGAAGAAGATACAGAGACAACCATTAAGTCCGTTTTCAATGCTCATTCCTCCACATGAAACCCGGAGAAGTAGGAACGACCACCCGACAATCCAGGCGTGCGTGGGACGTGGAACAAACCCCAAAATTCCGCATAAGGTCCACGTGTTCCTCAGATGCGAATCGCCAGGGGCACCTGTGTAATAGCGCAGTGCCGCCCATGTACCTATAAATACACACTTCACAGTGGTCATTATCTCTTCTTCCACTCTCGCACGAACCCTAGCGCCACCGCTAGCCCTCGACGATGCCGGCGACGAAGCGCTTCGCTGCCGCAACCTCTCCGACGCCGTCTTCACGCCGACCGCGGACATCGTGCTCTCCGCCGTCGCCGTAGGTGTCCTCCGTCGCCAAGTTAGGGCACGGAAGATCGAACTGCTCGGCCTCATCTTCCACTCCGTCTAGCAGTTCTTAGTGTGGTAAATAAAACTTCCTTTTTACAGCACCGTTGATCCTATGGATTTGTCACTTTCTACCACAAGCAGTTTCTATTCACACAAGTTAGATCTCTCTCATACTGCATCTCATAACATGCCTAGTATATTCACTTATGCTTCATAAAGTAGTTAGATTCCTCACTTGTACTGATCTCTGGATTCGTACAAATCTGGAATCAACTCCTTATCTATGAGTGAATGTCTTCGCACGATGAGGTTAATGTCTTCTAAACTGATTTATCTTCAAAATCTTCTGAGAATGCATATGACCTCTTCCCCTTCCCTCGCACCTTAATGCTGTCACAGGTACATGTCCGTGGGAGAATCCTTTGGTTCTCATAGTCTGCATTCATTTGCAGAATTCTTACAGCATCACATAAATTCTCCCGAAGCCAGTTCCTGTTGGTCCAGCAAGCGAAAATCTTTGAAGCCTTTGAACGTGTTGAAGCCTTTCAGGTTAAAGTTTATGGCTTCAGAGAAATCAGTAAGGAAGGGTGGCAGAAAGCGCCGTGGAGAAACATCCAGAGATCTGCCAGATGACCTCTCAGAACTATATAAGACAGATCCTGAAGAGGATTACAATCAGCACAAGACCCGAATCCAATGTATTCGAAGATATTGGGCAGAACAATGGTTCAAATACCGATTTGTAACCCAGGAATATGCTGAGAAAAACGCCATCAAGAGACCGTGGGGAGACATCCTATACAAGAATCTTCTACCCAGGTCCAGAGATGAAGCCATTGAACAGGGCTTCTATCCCTGCATGGTCCGTGGGCCACAGCCTGCTGATGCACACCCATCGTCACTACTATGGTGTCGTGACGACAATCTGTTCAAGCGCAACTTCCAGTTTGCCCAGAACTCAGCGAAGCAAACGAAGAAGACTTTGGGACTAGACTTCAACCATGGTCCCTCAGCTCCAAGGGCTGATGGCACACGAGATGTAGAACCAAATATCATCGGTCCCTTCTATAACCTTGAAGGCCTCATCACCCGTATCTTGGTTCACGGGACTGCAGTGAATGAGCCTACAGCTGATGCTGAATCAGATGAAACGCCTGCAGTGCCGAAGCCAAAGAAGATGAAGAAGCCTAAAGCTTCAAAGCCTGCCCCTTCACCAAAAATCTCACGGGCGAAGCCACTGGCAACTGCACCTCCTGAAGACAGTGTGCAGTCCGAAGATTTATCACGCATCTCCAAGCCCCAGAAGGCCAAGATGCCTCTGCCTCACACCGGCCAAGAGCTAACTGCTGCTGCCATTCTGCGCAATGACGCCATCGATCTGTCAAGTGATTAAGATCTTGCAGATGACGCTCTTGAGCAACTCATCAAGAGCAAAGAAGAAGCAGAAATCTTCAATGATCTGCCTCTCTTTGATGTAACCATCATCCACAACTTCATTGACGAGTGGTTTGACATGCCAAACATCAGCTTTGAAGATCTGCAGCTACCCATTGGCCTCAGTGTCGCCTTCCAAGGCGCCATTGCTTCAGAGCTAGCTGTCGCCCAGCGCATTGTTGAACTGAAGCAAAAGATTAACTATGAAAAGGCTCAGTTCAAGAAGCATATGGCCAAGCTTAGTGTGCAAGAAGTGAAGAACTTCAAGACCATGATGCACGAGCTCAAGGAAGCCTTTCTGAAGAAACATGCAGAAGCTCAGGGCTCGTGTGAGCGCATGAAGGCTCTGGCTGACAGGTGTGTGCAAGCCTACAATGAGGCTGAGAAGTGCAAGGCCCTTGGGCGTCCTAGCATCAACCCCAGGATGGCCGCAAAGAAGAAGAAGAAGCCTGCTACGGCTGAACCCGATGCACCAAGGCAGGAAGCAGTTCCTATTGTCTTCCCAACTAGAATGTTGGCTTGAAGCCAAAAAGCCGGTCAACCGCTACAGAGCTCAAGAAGACGAGGACTGCTGAGGCTGAAGCCAGGAAGAGGAAACATTCTGAAGCCTCTCCAACTGCCCCCTCCAAGAAGAAGAGGAAGACCAAGAAAGATCGGGCTGCTCCCATAGAGCCCTTGATAGTTGAACCCATTTCTATGGTCTATCCTGAAGCTGAACGCCAACTGACTATCCATGAGCCTGCTTCCACAGAGGCTCATGAAGCTGAAGACTTTCCAGCAGCTGACCCCATCGCTGCTGAAGACATTGGTCAACATGACCATGTAGAAGATGGTGCAGTCCTTCGTCAGCTTGAGAATAGCGAACTCATCAGCATTGGTCGTCCACTGACTCCAATTGCACAGGATGCTACATGGGCGGATCGCCCACAAGAGGAAGAAGACTATGAGGCCCAGCCCACTCCAACTCCACAGGCGTCGCCCGCATTGCGCAGGCTTCGCAAAGGTCGAAGGCCTCAAGTCTCTGCTGAAGACAATCCGGCTGCATCAGCCGCGGAAGAAGTAGTCCCACAAGTTCCCACTCCCCCGTCCCACCAAGAAGTAGTTCTCAAGGAGAACATGCTTGTGACCGACCCTCCATCTCGTCAAGTGGAGGATGAAAATCTTGAGGCTGCCACAACCACCAATGAAGCTAATGTGGAGCCCTCCCCAGCAAAAGCATCAAAACACAGCGAAGCCACTGATCCTGCCACTTCTGTTCCTGAGTCTGCTGCCGGTCCCCAGTTCGACTATCATGTTGAGCATAGGCCTCAAGTACAGAAGCCAATCCCAAGATTGCCAAGGTTCCCAGGTCCTGCATCAGCACCTGGCTCCTTCAATATCAATGGCTTCGGGGCAGACAACACATTCTTCGATAGCTCCAGGAACCCCTACTCAAGGGAAAGGATATCATCTGATTGGTTCTGGAGCTATCCTCAGTGAAGCTATTACTCATGCATTATTTACAACCAAGGTCGCATCTTCCCACACAAGCGCCTTGACATTGAAGCTATAGCTGGTCTGCCCTGTCTGGAAGAAGCTTTGGATTGCTTCAAGGAAGTTGGACTGCTACTGTTCGTTACGGACCAAGAGCATTGGAATGAAGAGCTGCTGCTCCAATTCTATGCCACACTTCACATCCGCGGGTATAGCAGAGATTCGAAGACTTGGGTCCTAGAGTGGATGACTGGAAACGTTCATCATGAAGCCAAAGCCTTTGACATCATTGAGCTCACTGGCATGCCCACTCCTGGCGATCTCTACGAGCATGGCTGTCAGGTGCATAGTGAAGCTATTGAGAGCATCTTTCAGAAGTCTGAACCTGATATGAGTCAGATGCTCAGCATGATGAAGCCATTGCCCCAAGATGCTGCTTATCCCACGGAGTTCTTCATTGAAGACCTTGAGTATCTGCCAAGAACCATCTATCACATCATCAGGCGAACTCTATGGCCCATCAAAGGGCACTCTCCAAATGCCAAGCTTGAGGGTGCAATGAAGACTTTGGTCTTCTATATACTCCATGGAAAATGCTTCAATGCACAGGACTTCTTCATTCGCCAACTTGCTGCATCAGGCTCTGATCTGTTTGGCTTGAAGTTCTACGCCCCATGGGTAATGCGGCTAATCAAACTTCACTCCGATATCTCATATCAGCCATCTGCTCGCAATCATCCGATTTTTCTGCCTGATGTGGATATCTCTATTGAAGCCATCTATCCTGAGCCTGCAAAGGAACCTCTAAGTCTTCAGAATGCAGAGCATCAGAGTTTCTCTCAGAACATTGAAGGAGTTGAAGCAGTCACTCGAGTGTATCCTTTGGCTAGCACTACACGTGCACCACACCCTGCTTCCACTGAAGCCACTGATAGTACAACTGCTCCACGACCCAAGAAGCGCACTCGTGTTCTCAACGACCGAGATCTTCTTGTGGCTCTTCATCAGAAACAGGATAGGCATCATGACTGGCTGAAGCGTCAGATGAAAAGCCTCTTGGTGGATGTTAATCGCATTCGCAATGTTGCCACAAGGAATGCTTTCGTTGCCCATGAAACCTGTCGCCGCACATGGAAAGGGCTAACGATGATGTGTTCTGAAGATGATCTTCAAGAGGATGGCTTCACTGAGCGTTTCAAGTTTGACTCCACACCTCCTGGAAGGGCTGTGCTGCGAGGAACTCCATCCCTTGAAGACTCTGAGTTCTCTTCCTCTGCTGCAACAGTGACTGCCAGAGTTATTGAGGATGAAGACGATGCTACTTCACCACCACCTCCTTCAGCACGCTTCGACTCTGCTCCAAGCTCTTCAGCACCGCCAAACACCACCAACGACCCTGCTACTTCACCTACTCCTCATGGGAACGAGTAGATGCTCTATGTCTTCAAACCTTTTTGGTCCTTACTGACAAAAGGGGGAGAAGCATATGAGGTTGATAGTCTTCAAGCGTGTCCATATGGGCGGGTGCTTTATATTTTGCTTCGTGCTTACAACTCTCGTTTTGCTACATTTGGTTCTTTGAGTTGTAACACTTAAACTCGATGGTCGTCTGCTACTTATCTGCCACCTTGTTTTGCGATGATAAATTCCGCATGTGCGACGATAAATTCCGCACTTAGATCATTCTGCAGACGTCCATTTTCCATTATGCATGTCATTATCTTCATATACTTTCACATGCATAGTGGATTGTCAGTATAAGTTGAAGTGGATCTCCACAAGTACAACCTGCCATGTGCATTTGCATTCCAAAAGCAAATTACTTATATGCACATCTTCAGGGGGAGCCCTTGCAACTTATGAAGACAATTCCTTATCCTTTACAATTCCACAATTTATATTCCCCGTTGAAAACTTCAACTAGTTTATCATCAATCACCAAAAAGGGGGAGATTGTAAGTGCATCTAGTGCCACCCCTAGTTGGTTTTGGAGTATTGACGACAAACCTAGTTGAGGGACTAATGTGTTTGTGAGAATTGCAGGATAACACAGGTAGAAGTCCCTCATTGATTCGGTTTTCCTACCAGAGATGACCCCTAAAAATGTATGAAGACATTGAAGTCAAAGGTGGTATATGAAGATATTCACATTGAAGACTATGACAAGAGAAGACACCACATGAAGCCTATGGAGCTCGAAGACTTAGATCTTTCGTAGTTCTTTTTATTTTGTGTTGAGTCATAGGAACCACCGTACTATTAAGTGGGGTCCAAGAGAACCAGTCAGAATGACTGAAGTGATGCCTAACCAAAACCTATGTCTTCGAGTGAAGACTATGAGAGCGAATCTTGTCCAGAGTCGGACAAGTCAGCTTTGCTTGTAGCCCAAGTAAAGTTGTCATGTGAGTTTGAAATCTGACCGTTGGAACACGTGTCAGTTCCTTAGTGACCCAGGGTCATTTCGGACAAATTAGGTCGGGTTGCCAAGTGGCTATAAGTAGCCCACCCCCTACAACCATAAACGGTTGGCTGCTCAGATTGAGAGTACGGCTTTTGTCGTTTGAGAGCAACCCACCTCGAAGCCTTTGAGAGAGAATTCCTTGCGAGGATAAAGCCCTAACCACCCAGAGCCAAAGAGAATTAGGCATCACTTAAGTCTTCTTGTCTGTGTGATCTGAAGACTTATTACACTTGAGGACTGTGCATCCTCCAGCCGGTTAGGCGTCGCGTTCTGAGCATCCAAGAGACATTGTGGATTGCCGGTGAACGAAGTCCGTGAAGGTTTGGGAGTCTACCTTGAAGACTTACCAGAGCGATTGGGCGAGGTCTGTGTGACCTTAGCTCAAGGGGAATACGGTGAGGACTGGGTGTCCTGAGCTGCGTGTTCAGGACTGGGTGTCCGGGACTGTGTGTCCTAAGGTTTAAATACCTAGCCGCCCCAACCAGATGTACAGTTGTCACAGCAACTGGAACTGGTCCAACAAATCATTGTCTTCAACGAGTCACTGGTTTCATCTTCCCTTCCCTTTACCTACTGTTACTCCTTGTGAAGTCATTGTATGTTTGCACTATCTTTTGTCTTCACTGAGTGACTGCGTGTTCTGTCTGGCTTCATAATATCTTCCTACCTGATCCTTACTACATTGCTGCTATTAAGTCATTGTGCTTTCACTCTATTGAATACTTGACTATGGCTTGCCTAGTGTAGTCTACCTTCCGCTGCAGTGTAATAGGTTTATTTCTATCGTTTGTCTTCATAACTTCCACGTATTGAAGACTTTCATAAAAATCGCCTATTCACCCCCCCCCTCTAGTCGATATAACGCACTTTCAAGTCTGTACAAAACCAAATGCTTTGATCACACTATCAAAGCATTTATTCCAACTCCGAGAGGCTTGCACCAGTCCATAAATGGATCGCTGGAGCTTGCACACTTTGTTAGCTTGCTTTGGATCGACAAAACCTTCTGGTTGCATCATATACAACTCTTCTTCCAGAAATCCATTCAGGAATGCAGTTTTGACATCCATTTGCCAAATTTCATAATCATAAAATGCGGCAATTGCTAACATGATTCAGACAGACCTAAGCATCGCTACGGGTGTGAAGGTCTCATCGTAGTCAATCCCTTGAACTTGTCGAAAACCTTTTGCAACAAGTCGAGCTTTGTAGACAGTAACATTACCGTCAGTGTTAGTCTTCTTCTTTAAGATCCATTTATTCTCAATTGCTTGCCGATCAACGGGCAAGTCAACCAAAGTCCACACTTTGTTCTCATACATGGATCCCATCTCAGATTTCATGGCTTCTAGCCATTTTGCGGAATCTGGGCTCACCATCGCTTCTTCATAGTTCGTAGGTTCATCATGATCTAGTAGCATGACTTCCAAAATAGGATTACCGTACCACTCTGGTGCGGATCTTACTCTGGTTGATCTATGAGGTTCGCTGGTAACTTGATCTGAAGTTTCATGATCATTATCATTAGCTTCATCACTAATTGGTGTAGGTGTCACAGAAACCGGTTTCTATGATGTACTACTTTCCAATAAGGGAGCAGGTACAGTTACCTCATCAAGTCCTACTTTTCTCCCACTCACTTCTTTCGAGAGAAACTCCTTCTCTAGAAAACTCCAAATTTAGCAACAAAAGTCTTGCCTTCGGATCTGTGATAGAAGGTGTACCCAACAGTCTCCTTTGGGTATCCTATGAAGGCACATTTCTCCGATTTGGGTTCGAGCTTATCAGGTTAAATCTTTTTCACATAAGCATCGCAGCCCCAAACTTTCAGAAACGACAACTTTGGTTTCTTGCCAAACCACAGTTCATAAGGCGTCGTCTCAACGGATTTCGGTGGTGTCCTATTTAACATGAATGCAGCCGTCTCTAAAGCATAACCCCAAAATGATAACGGTAAATCAGTAAGAGACATCATAGATCGCACCATATCTAATAAAGTACGATTACGACGTTCGGACACACCATTACGTTGTGGTGTTCCGGGTGGCGTGAGTTGCGAAACTATTCCGCATTGTTTCAAATGTAGACCAAACTCGTAACTCAAATATTTTACTCCATGATCAGATCGTAGAAACTTTATTTTCTTGTTACGATGATTTTCAACTTCACTCTGAAATTCTTTGAACTTTTCAAATGTTTCAGACTTATGTTTCATTAAGTAGATATACCCATATCTGCTTAAATCATCTGTGAAGGTGAGAAAATAACGATATCTGCCACGAGCCTCAACATTCATTGGACCACATACATCTGTATGTATGATTTCCAACAAATCCGTTGCTCTCTCCATAGTACCGGAGAACGGCGTTTTAGTCATCTTACCCATGAGGCACGGTTCGCAAGTACCAAGTGATTCATAATCAAGTGGTTCCAAAAGTCCATCAGTATGGAGTTTCTTCATGCGCTTTACACTGATATGACCTAAACGGCAGTGCCACAAATAAGTTGCACTATCATTATCAACTCTGCATCTTTTGATTTCAACATTATGAATATGTGTATCACTACTATCGAGATTCATCAAAAATAGACCACTCTTCAAGGGTGCATGACCATAAAAGATATTACTCATATAAATAGAACAACCATTATTCTCTGATTTAAATGAATAACCGTCTCGCGTCAAACAAGATCCAGGTATAATGTTCGTGCTCAACGCCGGCACCAAATAACAATTATTTATGTCTAATACTAATCCCGAAGGTAGATGTAGAGGTAGCGTGCCGACCGCGATCACATTGACTTTGGAACCATTTCCCACACGCATCGTCACCTCGTCCTTAGCCAATCTTCGCTTAATCCGTAGCCCCTGTTTCGAGTTGCAAATGTTAGCAACAGAACCAGTATCAAATACCCAGGTGCTACTGCGAGCATTAGTAAGGTACACATCAATAACATGTATATCACATATACCTTTGTTCACATTGCCATCCTTCTTATCCGCCAAATACTTGGGGCAATTCCGCTTCCAGTGACCAGTCTGCTTGCAGTAGAAGCACTCAGTCTCAGGCTTAGGTTCAGACTTGGGTTTGTTCTCCTGAGCAGCAACTTGTTTGCTGTTCTTCTTGAAGTTCCCTTTCTTCTTCCCTTTGCCCTTTTTCTTGAAACTGGTGGTCTTATTGACCATCAACACTTGATGCTCCTTCTTGATTTCTACCTCCGCGGCTTTTAGCATTGCGAAGAGCTCAGGAATAGTTTTATTCATCCCTTGCATATTATAGTTCATCATGAAGCTTTTGTAGCTTGGTGGCAGTGATTGAAGAACTCTGTCAATGACACTATCAACAGGAAGATTAACCCCCAGTTGGGTCAAGTGATTATGATACCCAGACATTTTGAGTATATGTTCACTGACAGAACTATTCCCCTCCATCTTGCAGCTATAGAACTTATTGGATACTTCATATCTCTCAATCCGGGCATTTGCTTGAAATATTAACTTCAACTCCTGGAACATCTCATATGCTCCATGACGTTCAAAACGTCGTTGAAGACCCGGTTCTAAGCCGTAAAGCATAGCACACTGAACTATCAAGTAGTCATCAGCTTTGCTCTGCCAAACGTTCATAACATCTCGTGTTGCTCTTGCAGCAGGCTTGGCACTTAGCGGTGCTTCCAGGTCGTAATTCTTCTGTGCAGCAATGAGGATAATCCTCAAGTTACGGACCCAGTCCGTGTAATTGCTACCATCATCTTTCAACTTTGCTTTCTCAAGGAATGCATTAAAATTCAACGGAACAATAGCATGAGCCATCTATCTTTAATAAAACATAGACAAGCAAGATACTATCAGGTACTAAGTTCATGATAAATTTAAGTTCAATTAATCATATTACTTAAGAACTCCCACTTAGAAAGATATCCCTCTAATCCTCTAAGTGATCACATGATCCAAATCAACTAAACCATGTCCGATCATCACGTGAGATGGAGTAGTATCAATGGTGAACATCAATATGTTGATCATATCTACTATATGATTCACGCTCGACCTTTCGGTCTCCGTGTTCCGAGGCCATATCTGTTATATGCTAGGCTCGTCAAGTTAAACCTGAGTATTCTGCGTGTGCAACTGTTTTGCACCCGTTGTATTTGAACGTAGAGCCTATCACACCCAATCATCACGTGGTGTCTCAGCACGAAGAACTTTCGCAACGGTGCATACTTAGGGAGAACACTTATACTTTGATAATTTAGTGAGGGATCATCTTATAATGCTACCGTCAATCAAAGCAAGATAAGATGCATAAAAGGTAAACATCACATGCAATCAATATAAGTGATATGATATGGCCATCATCATCTTATGCTTGTGATCTCCATCTCTGAAGCACCTTCATGATCACCATCCTCACCGGTGCGACACCTTGATCACCATCGTAGCATCGTTGTCGTCTCGCCAATTTTATGCTTCCACGACTATCGCTACCGCTTAGTGATAAAGTAAAGCATTACATCATGATTGCATTGCATACAATAAAACGACAACCATATGGCTCCTGCCAGTTGCCGATAACTCGGTTACAAAACATGATCATCTCATACAATAAAATTTAGCATCATGTCTTGACCATATCACATCACAACATGCCCTGCAAAAACAAGTTAGACGTCCTCTACTTTGTTGTTGCAAGTTTTACGTGGCTACTACGGGCTTAGCAAGAACCGTTCTTACCTACGCATCAAAACCACAATGATAGTTTGTCAAGTTGGTGCTGTTTTAACCTTCGCAAGGACCGGGCGTAGCCAAACTTGGTTCAACTAAAGTTGGAGAAACTGACACCCGCCAGCCACATGTGTGTGAAGCACGTCGATAGAACCAGTCTCGCGTAAGCGTATGTTTAATGTCGGTCCGGGCCGCTTCATCCAACAATACCACCAAACCAAAGTATGACATGCTGGTAAGCAGTATGACTTATATCGCCCACAACTCACTTGTGTTCTACTCGTGCACAACATCAACGCATAAAACCTAGGCTCTGATACCACTGTTGGGGAACGTAGTAATTTCAAAAAAATTCCTACGCACACGCAAGATCATGGTGATGCATAGCAACGAGAGGGGAGAGTGTTGTCTACATACCCTCGTAGACCGTTCGCGGAAGCGTCATATCAACACGGTTGATGTAGTCATACGTCTTCACGTCTGACCGATCCAAGTACCAAAAGCACGGCATCTCCGAGTTCTGCACATGTTCGGCTCGGTGACGTCCTCGCCTTCTCGATCCAGCAAGAGGGGCGAGGTAGTAGATGAGTTCCGGCAGCACGATGGCATGGTGACGGTGTTGATGAAGAACAATCTCCGCAGGGCTTCGCCTAAGCACTGCGAAAACTATGAGGGAGGATAAACTAGAGGGGACGGGGTTGCCGGCACACGGCTTGGTGTTTCTTGATGTGTCTTTGGTGCTAGCCCTACCCCTCTATTTATATGTTGAGCCCTGGGGTCGAAACTTGGAGTAAAAGCCTCCTCAAAGTCAGTTTCACCTGAAAGGCAAGAGTCCTTCTCGGACTCCAGGGCTAGACGCCAGGGTTCCCGGCGTCTACCCCCTAGACGCCAGGGTTCCTGGCGTCTAGCTTCTGGTCTCCGCAAAACTTCCTTTTGCACTTTCCAAAAGCCTCATGGGCTTTCCCATTTGGCCCAGATAAAGTGTTCTCGTGCCCAAACATTTCGGGAAACATCTGGAACCCCTTCCGGTGAATTCCGGAACCCTTCCGGAGATGAAACACTACTATCCCATATATCAAACTTTATCTCCAGACCATTCCGGAGTTCCTCGTCATGTCCGTGATCTCATCTCGGACTCCGAACAACATTCGGTCATCAACATACATAACTCATATAGTACTATATCATTAACGAACGTTAAGCGTGCGGACCCTACGGCTTCGAGAACTATGTAGACATGACCGAGACACATCTCTGGTCAATAACCAATAGCGGGACCTGGATGCCCATATTGGCTCCTACATATTCTACGAAGATCTTTATCGGTCAGACCGCATAACAACATACGTTGTTCCCTTTGTCATCGGTATGTTACTTGACCGAGATTCGATCGTCGGTATCTCATTACCTAGTTCAATCTTGTTACCATCAAGTCTCTTTACTCGTTCCGTAATACATCATCCCGCAACTAACTTATTAGTTGCAATGCTTGAGTGATGTGTATTACTGAGAGGGCCCAGAGATACCTCTCCGACAATCGGAGTGACAAATCCTAATCTCGATCTATGCCAACTCAACAAACACCATCGGAGATACCTGTAGATCATCTTTATAATCACCCATTTACGTTGTGACGCTTGGTAGCACACAAAGTGTTCCTCCGGTAAACGGGAGTTGCATAATCTCATAGTCATAGGAACATGTATAAGTTATGAAGAAAGCAATAGCAACAAACTAAACGATCAAGTACTAGGCTAACGGAATGGGTCAAGTCAATCACATCATTCTCCTAATGATGTGATCCCGTTAATCAAATGACAACTCATGTCTATGGTTAGGAAACATAACCATCTTTGATCAACGAGCTAGTCAAGTAGAGGCATACTAGTGACACTCTGTTTTGTCTATGTATTCACACATGTATTATGTTTCTGGTTAATACAATTCTAGCATGAATAATAAACATTTATCATGATATAAGGAAATAAATAATATCTTTATTATTGCCTCTAGGGCATATTTCCATCACTTATGTGCAACCACCAGATGCTGATGACTTGAGCCACATAATTCAGCAGCCAGAGGAATCAGCCAGGCAATTCTGGACGTGGTTCCTGACAAGGAAAAATCAAATCGTCGATTGTCTGGATGCAGAGGCCCTACCAGCCTTTAAGCACAACATCCGCGACGAGTGGCTCGCCCGGCACCTTGGCCAGGAAAAGCCAAAATCTATGGCAGCCCTCACGACACTCATGACCCGCTTTTGCGTGGGAGATGACAGCTGGCTGGCTCGCAGCAATAACATATCAAAGAACCACTACAAAAAATACACTTCCGTGATGATACGTGTTTGTCACATTAGGTCGCGTTTTTTGTCATGCATGTACATCCATGACAAATTTATGACAGAATCAAGATAGTCATACCTATGCTGTCGTAGAAGTGTTCCATGACATTACCAAAATTATCATCACAGAAGTGTCCACTTCCATGACAATAAATCGCGCGTCACAGAAATTCTTTCGTCAAGGGTGACCGACACGTGGCATCCACCATAACGGAACGCCGTTACGCTATCGGGTCGGGTTTTGGATCTGATAACCCGTTAACAGCCCCGACCAATGGGAAATTTCCATGTGTAAAATTCTTATTGGCCGGACGAAACACGTGTCAGCTCGTCAGTGGGTCAGATAGGCGCCTATGATACGTCGACACGTGGCACGGCCCAACAGAGGCCCATTCCTATGAAAAGGCCGGCCCATTTGACTTGGTCAAAAGGTGGCGGGCCGGCCCATGGAATGCCTGTTAACGGCCTGTTCGCATATAGCCCATTTACAGCCCGCTAACCCAAGGCCCATTACGCCCTATCCGAATTTGGCCCAGTAGCGTCATCTGGGCCATCCAATATGATTCCAGCCCATTTTCACTTCTGGCCCATGTATGGCCCATGACATCTTTCAGCCCATATGTGGCCCTATGTAACTCTTGGCCTATTAACGGCCCGTGGTGAAACTGGCCCGTAATGAACAGTGTATCACTTTACACCCATTAACGGCCCGTGGTGAAATTGGCCCGTAATGAACAGTGTATCACTTTATACCCATTAACGGCCCGTTATTCCGTTGGGCCGTTTCCAGCCCATGTTATCTTTCGGCCTTCTCAGACCCATTTATTCTTGGGCTCATTTCTAGCATTCGTTTACTTACGGCCCGTTACTGTCATTTTCTGCTTGTGGGCCAAATTCAGCTCGTGGTTACAGTCGGCCCGTTTGTGGTCCGTTAATACGTTGGGCCGTTTTCATAGCGTCATCAAATACGGCCTATTAATGGTGGCCTGTTACGGTCGGCCCATGAACGGACGATTCCAACTCTAGCCCGTTTACGGCCATAATGCGGCCTGTTATTGGCCCATGTTTGGCCAACCGATCATATGGCCCGTATAAGGCCCATTAATGATACGGCCCGTAGAAGGCCCATTGTTTCTATGGCCCGTAGAAGGCCTACTGTTTCTACGGCCCGTAGAAGGCCCACTGTTTCTACGGCCCGTAGGAGGCCAAGTGTCACTACAGTAAATATTAGCCCATGGTTATTGTGGCCTAGTTTTAAAAAATAGGTTATTGCAGCCACTAGTTAACCGCGAAAAAAGAACTACAATGACTACAAGAAAACAAATAAACAAGACAACAAGGAAATAAATAAGCAAGCAACTAACGCTAGGCTATCACGGCTATTACACATATTACATCCACTGGGCATCAAAGTTCGCCACCAGTGCAAATATAGGGAACAAAGCAGCATATCATATACACTGGCCGTCAAAATTGGCCACCAGCGCAAATAAACATGCCAGCAAAACAAGAGCATAACTGAAACAACTTCAGAAGAGCTCAAGAAATGTTATCCTGGGTATCCACCATGCTGGCAATAAGCTTAGCAAGCTGATTAGCTTTGTCCTGTTTGGCGCTAAAATCCTCCAACGCTTGCTGTTGCACCAGAAAGTATGCATCTTGTCGCAGCATAGCTGATCGATGTTTTTCAGCTTGTAGTTGAGACTCAAGAAACCAAACTGATTCAGACAGTGAGTTTGAATAGCTTGTGCAAGCGGTAGTGGCCAGTAACTCCAACACTAAACCAAGACAGGATGTGTCACTATCCTGAACCTTATCTGCATTACTTCCTTTACCGTTGCTTAATAAGGCACTCTTCCCCAATATTCTGTCAGCATTCTAAAAGAAGAAACAAGCAGACACATAACAAGTTTAGCATGTACTAGTATATGAAACTCATTTCGGTGAACCAGTTCATTAGTAAGGTGGATAGGATTAAACTACCAAGTCTTCTATTGCCAAGTACTAGTACATAATAAAAGCATCAAACAAACATATATCTATGTCCTATGGTAGCAATGGAATCTTAAATTAGAACAGTTGTTCTTCAGGTTTAGGCACTTGTTCTACATGAACAGAGTACAGTAAGATGCAAGAATATAATACTTAAAAATAGAAAATGAGCTCATAGACCTTCCCACATTCTTGGTTCGGGACCAGTACAGAACAAGGCATTCTCAGTCATTGTCCAGTAAATGTGTCTCAGGAGAACGTAAGGGAATTTGATGAGTTTCTTTGCCGGTGAAGTGCGTTTTCTTTAGGTAATTCCAATACTGCCACCAAGCATTCTTGATGATAGCAGAGGTATTAGCACAAGTTACCTCATCCTGAGTTTCCAAATCGGTCCTTCTCTATAGAGAAAAATTGGAAATTTGCTGTATTATAACCATCATGGAGGTAGGATGTATGGGACGAAGCAAAGTAATTTCCATGAATAACATTAATTACACATAACTCCTGGATAAACACCTGCAACTAGCATTTTCCTTCATCTTCAGTATAATAATTCCAAGATGGGAAGATACGCACATACAATTTAACAACATCAAATGCGATAGATGCTAAACTACGACTAGCTGGTTGTGCTTCCTCCACAGGAATAGGCGTACTAACTGGAGGAGTTGGGGTTCGCCGTGATAGTACTGGCCCTTTGGGCACTGGAGCTGGCTTACTAATTGCTCTTAGTTTGGGAGCTCTGTGGTGGAGATGGTGTTGTGTCAACAGGAACTGGGTTACTATCGGCTGGGGTTGGGGTTAGATTGGGTGAAGCTGGTTCTCTGTCCATCGTAGTAGGGGTACAATCTGCGAGAGTTTGGGTTATGTGTGGTAGGGCTGGTTCTTGTGCATGTACAACCGGGGTGCTATCTCCACCAAGAGGTAGCACTATTTTATTTGAAGACCGTGTTTTTAGTCCGCTAGATACTGGCATCACCCGCTCCAAATCAAATGGCTGATAAACAGGAAACATAGTTGAATGTACAGACATTGTATGAGAGACAGATGCAATAGATAGTGTGGAAAAAAGAGGGCATGAAATAGTTGACATGTATATTGTTTAACTAAAACGGATAGCATGACATAATTTCACATATATGATGTATATCTAAACTGGATAGCATAGCATAACATAATTCAAAGATATGATGAATAACTAAACAGGATCGCATGACATAATTCACCTACATGTTATCTAAGTAATCAGGATCGCATCATTTAATTCACATATGTGATTTATATGCTAAACAGAGGGCATTCGATATGATGTCTAAACTAAGAACATGGTGTTGAATATTGTGTATATGATGTCTAAACTATGCAATGCAAGACACCGTATGCATGATATGAGCAGTATAACCGTGCCAAGTTAGAGCATACACCTCAGTGGGGGAATAGGACTGGTCATCTGTCTTTGAATCCATCTCTGAGGAGCTATCGGGACCCAACAAGAGATCTGCTTCGACAGGTAGCACTGTCTGCTCTTAAGGCCTTGTTTTCACTCCAAATTTTTCCATCTCCCACCCAAATGGCTGATTCACAGGAAGAGTAGTTTAATGTACAAACATTGTCGACAAATGCAAATGTAATGAAGAAAAGGATGGGCAAGATATCATTCAAATATATGATGCCTGGTTAAACAGGATGGCATTGCACATTTCACATATATTATGGCTGGCTAAAAGACATGAGACTGCATAATTCCCATATATGATATAGAAACTAAACGGGTGGCATTACAGAACATGTCTAAACTAAGCAGATGACATATATGATGTCAAAAGTAGGCACTGCAAGGCAACATATGCATGATATGACTAACATCATCATGCCAAGGTAGATCAAACACCTTGGGGGGTAAATAGGAGTGGTCAGCGGCGTCCGAATCCGCCTCAGAACAGATATCTTCCTTTGGATTACAATCTGGAGAGGGTTTGCCATTGAACCCACCATGGAGCGATGTCTGCATGACATTGTATTGCCGCGTAAAACTCTTCTCTTTTTCTCTACATGTTCAGCATGACTGTGTACAATATCTGACATGCATACGAAAAAAATATGGTGAGATTATGTAAGGAGAGCATGCAAAAATTTAGAGTGATGGTAACAACCAGTGGATCGATGTTTTTCCGTTGAACCAAAATAGCCCTAATCGATCGACGTGAATGTATAGTAATAAGTGATGCAACAAGTGTACAACCTCTTTGCCGTAGCCGTGTAGACCTCAGCATCATTGGGTTGGTTGCTGAAGCAGTTGAGGCAGAGGTGGCTGTCGGAGGTGTGGAGGAAGATCTGAGGAATCTGTAGACGGCGTCCAGGGCACTGCTCTGTTGTGATGGATCGTTCTGTCGTTGGAGCAGCTCGGGTGAGCCGTAAGACGTCAAGGCTGAAGGAGCACAAGACATACATCATCAATCTCAACTGGGATTCTAATAGCATCTCCAATAGATGATGTAAAATGGATGTAAAATTAACATCACCAAAAACCACCTGACTACAACTGTTGACTCTGAACTTAACTGTCGAAACTGAAATTTACTGTGGAATCTGAATGCTACTGTCGAAACTGAACACAAAGGTAGCAGAGAGGCACTTGACATGTAGTTTAGGGAGGGCCTGTAGTTCATCTTCAACCTGCACCCCCCTGAGCCACCAGCCACCACCGGCCGAACCGCCGGCCCCAGCGCCGCTTCGCCGCCCTGAAACAACTCGCCACCGCTGCCCCGACCAGCCCTCTAGGCCCCTCGACCCCACCCTGAACCCTAAGATAGATAGTGGGGTACCTCTCCGGCGAGCCCCCGTCCCCGCTGCGGGTGGCTCTTCCTTAACCCCGGGGAGCCCCCCCCCCAACCCCTGAAAATCGACTGACCCAAAAGTTGATTCAGTCGACTGAAGTGTGGCTTAATCGGAGCAGAGCAGCAGCACGAGCGAGGGGGAGAGCAGCAGCACGATCGAGGGGGAGAGCAGCAGCAGTTGGGCGAGCGAGTGATCGAGCGAGAGCCAGAGCAGCAGCAGTAGATCCGGCTAGTATGGACGCCGCCGCCGAATGGGCCTCGCACTGAGGGAGAGCCGCCGTGGAGATGTCGCCCGCGGCATCGGCTTCAAGGTAGCCGCTCCATGGTGGTGCGGGATGGAACACCGTCGGTGCCGGGAGGTCGAGTTAAGGAGAAGGTGCGATGCGATGAGTGTAAAACCTCTTTGGTGGCGCCGAGTGGGCCCCGGCTTCGTCCGAGGAGTCGGTGAGGATGCTGCGGTTCTGGTGGAGCAGGTTAAGGCGGCGCTGTGGGGATGGAGCAGCTGCGATAGACGAGGCGATCGTCGGAGTAGCTCCTTGGAGGTGGAGGATGGGGCGGCTGAACCGGCGGGACGGCGAGATGGACGACGGATCCTCATCCGGGGAGGTGGACGAGGGACGTCGAGCTGTTGTGGTGGACGACATCGTCGGGGAAGAGGCTCCGGCTGGGCAGCAGTGACATGGCGGATGGAGGAGGGTGGAGTTTCGCAGCTGGAGCGGAGAGGTTATGGTGGCCTGGGATTTCGAATGGCGAAAAGGGGGCGATGGGAGGGGGTGAAGCATGACTTAGGAACGCGCTTGTCCAAAATGTAGGGTGTGTTACAAAAGTACCCCCCACCGATTTGAACTAGCAGCCCTTTCGGCTCAGGGTTAGAAGGGGGATTTCGCGTGTCGGGATTTGGTAGCTGGAGGGAGTTTTCGCGCGCGTTGTAATTTCGGGATAGCAAGGCGCAGGTTGTGAAGGCGCCAGTTTTGGGAGCACGATATCTGAATTTTCGGGATATAACAAGACGCGGGTTGAATTTTAGGGACAAGCCTAACGTGTAGTAATATTGTACTTGTACGTACCAAATCAATTCGCACTTCCCTCAACCAAAAAGAAAATGAAAAAAATAAAACTATTCACACCACACAAAGAGAGAGTCTTGCCCCATTTTACTATACAAATGCTATTCAAAGCTACTCCCTCCTTCCATCTATATAGGGCCTAATGCGTTTTTCGATGCTAACTTTGACCAAATATTAGAGCAATGATATATGACATGCAACTTACACAATGCACACCATTAAATTCTTCTTTGAAAGGTTCTTTCAATGATATAATTTTCACATTGTGCATGTCATGTAATATTAATCTTGTCAATAGTTAAAGGCGGTCTTAGAAATCTCATTACGCCCTATATAGATGGAAGGCGGGAGTATGAATCCATGTTATGTCCGATTAATTTTTTTTGCTTGCTGTATAATGCATGTTACCTACTCATACCAACATTTTAGTGCATTCCAAATGTCTATACTACCGCTGCAATTCGAACTAAATTTGAATTCGTTTCTCTATTTCAATAAGAATCTACAATCATGATTGTTGCCAACTTCAACCATCATAGTTTCCTTGCTATCCGCCAGATATAAATCAGACGACCTATAATGCAGGATGGCAGGCACACCATCATCAACAACTCCGTTTTTTATAAGAGTAGAGATAAAATATATTAAATGTAGTATACCATGTTCATAACCACACCATGTGTATCACCTTTATATATATTCACACATCCGTCGGTTTGAAACACTATGATAAATTCTTCAAATATCCGAATTCGCTTTTTATAATGAAGTATATATGATCTCTATTCGTCTTTTACACCCACACAACCCTCTTATCTTTGTACCTAGCGCTAACTTTCTCTTGTGCATGCACACGCCCGCATCCCTCTCACCCTCCCTTAGCATTCTCTAGCTCCATCGCGCAAATTCGTCTTTTCACTTTAGGTCGTTCACCCACGGTGTGTGTAGGCCCCCCAGCTCCTTCTTTACGGCACACATTGATCGATATGCCTCTCAAGCCAGGTGTGCCTAGCACAAACACAAGCTCCCCCTCTTCTCTTGTCACCGTCCATGCCTCACTCCCACCACTCTTTTCATCGTTCTCGTACTCGCACACTCCTCCCCCTCGATATAGTATGCCTCTCGTACCACCTCCTACATGCATCCCTCTCTCTCTATCCTTCTCCTCGTGCCTCATTTGCTTCTAACACACACATGCATGTATACCGATCGATCTCCCAACATATACCTAGATCGACTTTAACTACCCCCCCCATCGATCAACGTACATCACAAGTTATGTCTCTCCTTTCTCTTACAAAGGGCGATTGATCTTCCTATGTAGTTACGTCTGCTTACCACAGCCACATCGCCCCCCCTCATCATTCGTGCATGCCTCCTGACCCGTCTCTCACATGCCCGTGCACAGACAACAAGCAGCCATCTCCTCTCTTATTGATATTGCGGGCGTGCCCTCCGTTTGTCTAGCAAGCCTAACCCACCATTTGTTAGAAGCAACTCCACTACCACCCCCTCCAACACTCTAGCTCTGTCTCTCTCCCAACCTTATTCATCTCCTGCACATATGCATGGATGCCGATCGATCTTCCTTAATATATGAGGCAGATCGATCTCCTTAATACATGAGGTAGGCCTCTCTCATCCTCCACACATATACCAGCCATTGTACCTGTATAGTTAATTGGGCCTCCCTCTTCCCCCACCACACACCGATAGTCGAGCGCTGCAGGTAGGTATCCATGCCACAGAGACAAACTGCACATGTCCCATCTCACGTTCCAGTAGGCTAGCCACTCTATATCTTTGACGTGGGCACACACAAATTCGATGGCACTCTTTATCGATCGCGCGCGCGCACACACACACACATCATCCCTCTCTTCGATTCTATGGACACCTCAAGCCGATGATACCTCCACTCTCTTCTCGTGGATCGCCCCCTCTATATATATGTTATATCCAGGACTCTATTTCACACACATTGCATATGTTAAATTTTTTGATTGACCCCCCCCACAAAAAAAACTCTCAAGAACCCACACACTATATCTCTCTAGGTTTGTATCTCTCTCACACAACCCCACGTAGGTGGTGTACGTATACAAGAAGAGAATAGGTGCACCATGCACGTACTCACGCTTCGTGCCGAGCCACACCCGCGCGGGTACATGGTGGAGCTCATTTCTCCGCAAAAGCTGAATTTGTTTTTGAAACATCAAGTGGCCAGAGACTCGAAAACTTATTTGCCCATTAGTGACTTGTCAGGGTGGTGGATTTTAGTTTGTACAATAATGCTGCATCCACCTAAAGTAACGAAAGTTCTTACGTAAACTTCCTAGTAATTCCCTCTTCGTAGGTGCAACATCAATCCTAACATTTGTAATATCAGTTTGAAACTTGTAATACTGCCGTGTCCTATTCCTGCGTTTTCAAAATCCTGCGAATCAAACAGGTCCTGAGTTGGTGATGATGTTGTGCCTCCCATCTTTCACCAATAGCCATCGGATCTAGATCTGACGCATACAAACCAAGCTTCTCCATTTTTGCAAAAAGATGCCCGCACTTGTTCCCTATTTACAAACAACTCCTTGTCTCTCACAATCAGCCTCATCTCCTCCCCACCACATCTAGGAGTAGAAGGCCGTGGAAAAATCTGGCGCGATGGCCGCTGCCAGAGCCGTCCACCCCCAATCTTGGTGTTCCGTGCAATGCACGGGTATCTATGCACGGGAAATTATGTTGAACAGGGCTAGTTGTAAGCAGGCTAGCTCTATAGCCATGATGATAGTGACTGGAGACGGTGAGGCTGACTATGGTATGCCGAACACGGCGCCTATACTCAGGTGTCATCTCCGGCGTAGGGTCTTGTCACTTCACTATGAGGAGCAGCACGTAATAATTTGACCAACGGGTAGTACAGTGCTAGTACTCCTACTACTACATTGCTAGTACTACTACTACTAGTAGCACCACCGTCTGGATTTAGGAGTACTACCACGTCCATCTGGATTTTAGTATTTGACTAGCAATATCTAGTAATGCATGTCACCAAAAATGTACTACTCCCTCTGTAAATAAATACATGGTGTTTTATTCCTGTCGGCGAGAGAACTTAATGATTTTTTCTACTCCTAACTAGAGTACTAATAGGATTACATGCAATAAACTAAACACTGCATGTCATGTTTGGTAGTCTCAAGTCATTGAAAGCATGCATGGCCCACATCTCTCATTGGTTGATATGTCACGAAATAAGAAACAAGGAGGGAGTTAATGCACCGTGCCTAAGTATTTTGGGATTATTTGGTTTTTGTAAGGCGACTACACAACATTTTTGTTTACATGCATTAACATTTTATTAGTTAAATCAAAGGTAAAAACTTGGCACAAAATGCAAAGGGGACCAATAAACCAGTAAACATAAAACTTATCTCGTTTGGCCCCAACTAGAGGTCCGGTGAGATGACTATACTACACCGGCACGGAGGGGGACGTAGCTTCATTAACTTACGGCAACTGCCTTTGGGTGAATGACATGTGGCCCTAGGGGGTAGCTGGCCCACCTATCATACAACCAAAGGCAGGTGCAGTAGAGGGCCGAGGAGTAGTACGAAATCCTACGCACCTACGCACGCTAACCAAGGGCTGAGTGATCACTCGAATCGCAAGATTAGTTGACTAGAAGCTACGCTAGACCCATGGAGGCGATGAGCGCGAGCATCAGCCGGCTGTGCCAGATGGTCCACGACACCGGCTTGCAGCCCGGCACTGAGGAAAGTCTCCAGGTAGTATTGCTTGAGGCCGCCAGGGCGAGGGGCCGCTTGGACGACAGCTTCATCTCCTTGTTTGACGAGGTCCTCATCGGTTTCCTCGACAAGTTCACCATCGTCAAGAAGCTTGCGAACGACTTTGACGTAAGCCTCCAGCCGACGCGCCCAGGCTCTGCGATGCCCGACACCCTCAACGGCCACTATGGTAACAACCTCTTCGACGCACTGGTGGCCCTGCGACTGCCCGCCGTCGCGCCGAAGAATGTCCACCTCGAGGTCGCGCTTGCCGCGCAGCGCCTTGCGCAGCAAGACACCATCGACATAATCACCCACGTCTACGCGCAAATCGTCCACAAGGACTACTACATGCAAGAGGAGGACGATAGGACGCTGGCCTTCTTGGAGCGTAGGGCAACCTTGGACGGCACTATTCAGAAGCACGTTGAGCTCGCCGCCAACGCCACTGCTCCTCACATGTCGGTTGGTGACCCGGCGCACTAGGGCGTGAGGATGTCGTTGAACGTTGATGGATCCGCATGTATTTTTATCTTTCTGTCAAATCCATGTAGTAGTATATGATACTACAGTAATTATCTTACCTTTTGCATCAACTTCATAATTTTCGTACGTACTCCATGCATGAACGGCGCCAGAACCAAACTTCTCATTACTCTAGGCAAAATCGTTATTTTCTATCTATCGGCCGCGCCATGGAGCAGAACCAAAATTTACAAGTTACGAGTTCAAAAGGAAAAGCCTGCCGTGTTCGCGTCGCACCCCCACATGGTTGGTCCGGCATGCCGCTCAAGCGGGAATGCGTGCGGCGTTGCATTTTCACTTACAAGTGGGACCGCAGTTGAGCAAACCGACTATCGGCAAACCCCCACCCCGCCCACCATGCGATGGCTAAGAAAACAGGAGGGAGAAGAGATGGATGTAGCACGGACTCCAAGAAAATTGGTGTTGGATGGGACTCGTGTGGGTGGCGTGTGTCGTACTGCTAGACGTGAATGCTAGTTATGGCCCATGCCACCCCACTATATCGAGGTACGTAGAACAAATTTCCTGCAGTCCGTGCTCAGCCCTCCTCTATCTCTCTTCTCAGCCAGCCAACGGATGCGCGGAGCCCATCATCTATTCGCTCACATGCGGCCCCACATGTCAGTGAAAATGTAAGAGGACCCACTGAACCTGCACATCTTTCACCTCGACGTGCTGGTGATGAAAAACAAATCCAATAAAGATCTTCGGTGGCCGCTTTTGGAGTTACTCAAGAGTAGTAAGATTCTATTTACAGTTTAACCCAAGATGCACATCTCGTGGCTTCAACTACCACTCTATTTTCTTTCATGACACGACCTGGATGCTGGATGTCCCACGTGTCGGCAAAAGGAGGAAGAACCCGACCAAATCTTCGGTTCTGCTCTCGGATTAGACTAGTTGTGCTAACTTAAAAATTTTATTGTGTACTCCCTCCGTTCCGAAATACTTGACTTCCATTTGTCCAAAAATGGATGTACCTATATACTAAGACATGTCTAGATACATATATATTTTGACAAATAGAAGGCATGTATTGTGCAACGGAGGGAGTAGAATGGATGCAAGTTTTTGTATTGGGAAGAAGAATACATCCATATATTGATAGAGCACAATTTAGTAGATGTTCTATCACTTTTAGCTAGCACAGGCGCAAGATCGAGCCTCCGCAGATCAATAATGTATGCATCGAGAAGGCACTAATCCAACTTACAGGAGTAGTAAAATGTATTCTTGTGGTTCTTGTTTTCTTTGGTCTTGCTTTTCTAGTCAAATTATCGTTGGAGTTCATGCAAAATGGAGGTGCATTTGGGGTCGTGCGTTGGAGTTGGCCTTACAAGTGGGACCGCAGTTAAGGAAACCGATTATCGGCAAACCCCCACCTCACCCGCCGCGCGATGGCTGAAGTTAGAGAAACGACGAGGTTGAAGAGATTGCTCTAGCATGGACTCCAAGAAATAATATGATGTCAAATGGATGTCGTGGTGGTGGCGTGTACTATTGTTGATTGGCCTCATCCGATAACCTGTTGCAATGCACGTACAATTATGTATTCGGAAAATATTTTTTTGCCTCGTCGCACCACTCACTCAGAGAAGAGACTCGAAAGCCATTCATAAATTTAGCAAGTTTATCACAGACATATCATTTTATTACATACAACAGGTCATCAACCCACATCGACAACGAGGATACATTATAAATACTAAAGTTTTCACCACACAACAAATAACAAGCCATGAAATGAACTTCAACTCAACCATTCCGCAGTGTTGGAAATGCTTGCTTTGAACCACAAGTGATTCTCTGGGACGGGCCATCCGTTGTCGATCTGGAGACCAACGCAGGACTGATCATCCAGGCTGAAGCGGCCTACTATATCAGTACCTGGGTAGGGAACCACCCAAATGTCCGAGGTATAGACACAATTGCTTCTCATAAATGTGTCAACAGCAGTTGGATCTCCTTTCACCATCATCGGATAGTTTTGTCCAAGGAAGAGCGAGTTTTCTCCAAGAGAGTTGGAGAAGGAGTTGGCACTAGCACACTAGTATCCATCCCGAATACCATGCAACGGGTGTTGGAATAGGTCCGGAGAGTGCGACCATGGGAGACACCTGCTTCCTTAGCAGTAACATCATCAGTGGTCTGTATACACACAAGAAGAGGTGATCCATCGGAATTAGTTGCCAGGCGCCATAGAGTATATGGGCGCTGCTCGTGATCATCACCATCGGCATCTCCCCCATGGTTATAAAAATTTTCAAGTATAGGTGGTGGGATGTTCACAGGACCTTGGAAACACAAGAAGAAGGTTAATTAGTAAAGGGAAATTTGCTAACCCGCATGCATGTGGATGAAACAATTATAATTATGGTGGAAGACAAACGTACCAAAACTACTAGGATGCCATGCAAAAACAGTGCCCCGAGTGGTGGCAGCAAACACAAGGCCCTCGTATTGAATTGCATCACAGTACTCATCCGCGTATAGAAACTGACTTTTCACTACAAGAAATATGTCAACTTGTGACCTTGACTATTGGTCACTGAAAGGTCATTGTTTTTCATTTGCGACCTTTTTGTGACCAAAAACAGAAGGTCAAAAGCTGGCAGTCGTAAACTGAAATTAACGACCTTCTCTGTGAGAAGGTCGTAGACGTTTACGACCAAAATATGCCTACTGTTTTGTTTTGGTCACTAGCAGCCTCCCCAGGCCACGTAGGTATCCGACGTGGCAATCTGATGTGGCACAAGAATCAGCCCGGTCCAATTCGATTTTCTACATGGGCCTAGCCCAACAATTTGGCCTTTTTAATGTATTTTTTCCTATGCTTTTATTAGCTACATGGGTCTGGCCCAACAATTCAGCCTTATTGATTTCTTTGTGTGGCCCTTTTAACATCATATTTTCTTTTTGATCATGTATTTTTTTGGGCCATTTGTTTGCTGGGTCTCTCATGTTTTTCCCTCAAAAATAATTGTCCAATATAACTTGGGCCTAGCCCAGTTCCAAAAAAATTGATCCAATCCAAAAAAAATTATTATGCCATTGACATTACAACACATCACACCACAAGCTATCTTGGGCAACGTGCAATGTTATTATATTACAACCATTCATTCCAGCAATACATATCTAAGATATATTTACATCCTAGGAACAGTAACTGCAAAACAAAACTATTCTACAACAAAGAAAATTAAAACAGACATAATAGAAGATCAATCATGAGTGAGAAAACCTCATTCACCTGCAGTAGATCAATCATGAGTGAGAAACTATATAGCATAAAAAATGTTTAAATGATGCAAAAATAACAATCATTACACATGGTATTCGGGTACAGATTCATTAGTCATTCCACATGGTATGGCAGGTACAGATTCATCATCCATTAGAGTGGATAATAACATCACTGGCAACAATTAATATGGCTTGGATCAAGTCTCAAGCATAATAGAGTACAAATTAGTCCAGTTTATACTCCTCTTTTAGAGGTACAGATTATAGCTAATGGGAGCTGATGTCCAGGAGTATTTGCAAATGATACAACATCATGGAGTAGGATAACATGTTTAGCAGTACAGGTTATATAGTAAGCAAGCAAGCAATTTGGCAAGCTATGTTGCAAGATAATTGTTGTGTCGCTAACAATCACCATGTAAGAATGCTTTGTTGTACTAATACATGCACATCAAGCGAGAGTGGTGTTCTATTCTTACCACAGAGGCACAAGTGAGATGATGCCCGATTCGCCCTGCTTCTCCACAAGACTCGACCAGGAGCACAAGAAAGTAGGCTGGTAACAAAATAACAACCCACACATAAAACTGTTATGCCCTGGACAACTACAGAGAAAAAAGCAAAAGTAACCAGAATAGTAGAGGTGTGGTGATCAAGTATATAAACACTCCTAGCAGCTAATTATATAAGGGCATTGCTCATAATGAAGAGCAAAGTATTTTTATGGGGAGGAAAGGCTCCCAGCTTCACCACCCCCAGGATATGCATTCAAACAAGAATTTATTAGTGAAGAACAAAAAGAGCGGCTCCCCTGTTTTTTGCTGGAACTGCAGTAGCCTAGCTTAGCTTCAAACAAGAATAACGAATTTGTAAGACATGTATGTCTGCCATAACCAAGCAAGCAGATTCAGTAGCTACTTAAACAAAATCCTAGTTCTGAATTCTTTCATACAGTAACGGTGACTAGATGAAGGTTATTGAGTAGTAGTAATATGCATCTACATCCACATAAGTTAGGCCCGGATAATTCCCTTGAAGAAGTTGTATTGACACTCACACATAGATATCTCAAGGTAAATTCTAACCATATTTGTGGGTTTCAGCTAAAAAGGGCAACAACAACAACGAGCATCAGCGTCACTGAAATACTAATAACCATGCTTGCCGCCTTTCCTGATGATCAGTCGGAGGTTACTTCTCACCACACAAGTACATGCCGCCATGGCACCTGCCCTGTACCATGGTCACTCGGAGTTGCCGAACAGCCAAAGCACTTCGTGCTCCCGCTCGTCCCAGAAACTGCATGATGACTGAAAACAGTCAAATATTAAGATTCTTAATCATTCTGATATATGTATAACAAATATGTGATGCAAATTTGATAAGAAGGTAAGAAATGCTATGTGAACACCGCTAGCGTGGGCTACTCCTACTCCTACTCCACTGTTGACCCAAAAACTGGGGGGATACTTTGGAAACGATGTACTGTTCCTGCTGATATGTTGAGTCGAGTTTCTGAAACTGAATCCTGTTTGGTTCATTCGATAAGGAACGAAGTCAAGCCATGTATGATGCCAATGCCTATCTATTCGCATGAACAAGTTAGCTTCTTGTAAAAATAAATAAGTGAATAGCTTCCTATCTAGTATAACAAGAGTAGTACAGAAGAAGTAAACCAAGTCGCCGATCGAACGACCGACGACCAAACGGGATGGAAAGTGTGCATTGATTGCAGGCACAGTGTCGCTACCAGTACCACGTCCGTACTCGATCTGTACTGCTGTATGATGGCCAAGTACCCCAACGACTGACAACGAGGTCGACGGAAAAAATTGAATCACCGACGGGCGAGCATGGATCGCATAATTTGCCCCTGAGTGCACGGCGGGAGACGGTGACTAGACTGGCGTATACATACACAAAATTCCACATGAACAGATCTGACCTCGGCATCTGAGCGACTCAACGGCAGTGACAGTGAAGAGGCGGATGCAAAATGCAACCTATTCCGACTACACAAAGTTCAGCTACACTGGTAGGCACTTGACACCCCCCAACTACGTCTGTAAGCCCTGCTCTACAGTTCAATTGAAACTAACTCACGTGCGCAAGAAACAAAAATACCTTGCATGTATTTATGCGTTGGCTTCAGGGGACTGCAACTATGCAAAGACGAGGAGGGTGTCAACCGTTGCTGCACTGGAGGCACCATCAAGAAATAGCCTCTAGCTCCTAACCTACGGAAGAGATCCATCGAGCACTAACCAACTCTTGACCTTGGCATCACTATCTAGTGCATATCACGAACAGATCTGACGCGGCAAGCGAGAATGAACCAAGGATAAAGGCGGGAGGGAGATGGATCTCATCTATTACCTGGGAGAGACGCCCGCTGCCAGTCACCGGTCGCAGTCGCCGGAGTAGAGGGAGCCGATGGCGCTGTCCCGTCCTGGTGGCCGGAGACCCTAGACAGGCCACGCACACGCCGGGTCCGGCCAGATTGATGGAGTGCCCTGCTCGTCGGCGAGCAAGACAACCGTGGTTGCTGGGCGGCGACGCCTCTATCTCCGGCGAAGTCGAGGCGGGCGGTGGAGAGCAGGGCCGATCGAGATTACAGAGGGAGGGAGAGGGTTGGGCGTGGGTGCATGGGGGCTGAGGGGGTGAGGGAGATGGATCCATGAGGTCCGCTACCATGGCTTTCCGATCCACACGACCGTCGCCGTGGTTTTGGATCTGCGGGAAGGGGAGAGGATGGCGATGGCGGCGGCATATGGATCTGGGAGAGAGAGGAGGGTAAGTCATGCGGGGGACGAGTGGTGTGCGGGGGAGAGTGGGAGGGTGTGGGTGGGTGAGAGGGTGGACGTTGGATCCATCCGCCATGGACGGCTCAGATTTCATAGAGCGGGGCGATCCGTGTGAGAGATCCTGATTGGTTCGATATTTTTGTCATTTAAAATAGTTTCTAAGTGCTAAAACATAGTAAAATGTGAAGCAACTGCCTGTATTATTTTGCAAAATGGCACCACTAAAATTTTCACTCAAATTATACCACATTTTATGAATGATCACCAACTTTAATGCATTTCCAATCTTTCTACCTATTTTTGGCCATTTAAATGGGTTCCTTCCGAATTAGCTGGGACTGGGTCAAATTGGAACGACACCTACTCCATATCTTGCTCGTTATTTTTTACATAAATCATTTTAAGATACACAAGGATATATTTCATCAGAGATGCGTCAATAGTTTTGCAAGATTCCACACATAGATACAAATGGTCAAGCCCGCCGTTTTGACTGCATTTTGAAACGGGCATAAAAATTCAAAAAATTGGAAAACCTTCGCATTGTGTCATTATATGTGACCAAGTTTCCAGGAACAATAATAAACTTGTAATACGAAAATTTATTTAAAAAAATGTTCTCAGAAATGAGCTGTCATGCGTGAAGATTCATGGCTTTCAAGCCAAATGATCAATCTTATGGCCACATTCATGGCATACTTTGTTCAAATGACCTCATATTGTGCACAAGGGTGCATCTTGGAATTCCAAACAATGTTGCCTAAGGGAGTTTTCACTTTCATTGCACAAAAGAGCCATTTTCCATTTTTCAAGTGCCCAAAAGGAGGTTTTTTTGTGAAGGACCTCCCAAATAATTGTTTGCAAAATTGGACCAAATCATTTTTCTAAAATACTAGGCCATATTTAATGCACAATTGACCAAATGGTTGGGTGTCAAAAGATTCGATCCACCTCTGGTGAAAAAGACAAATTTTCGCCGATTCAGCAGGAAGCGGGTCAAATTTGAACTGCAGCTGCCACATAGTTTGCTTTTTATTTTTTCTAAAAAATCATTTTTAGGTACAAAAGTATCTATTTTATCAGAGAAACACCAAAAAAATTCCAAGATTCAACAACTATCTAGGAACGATCATTCCCGCCGTTTTGACCGCATTTTGAAATGGGCATAAAAAATTTAAAAAAAATCAAAAAATTGGGAAAACATCGCATTGTGTCATTATATGTGGCCATGTTCCCTGGAAAAATAACAAACTTGTAATACGACAATTATTTTAAGAAAGTGTTCTCAGAAACGAGCTATCACGTGTGGAGATCAATGGCTTTCAAGCCAAATGATCAATATTATGGCCACATTCATGGCATAGTTTGTTCAAATGATCTCATATTGTGCAAAAGGGTGCATCTTGGAATGTCAAACAATGTTGCCTAAGGAAGTTTTCATTTTTTGTGCACGAAAAATTCATTTTCCATTTTCCGAGTGCCTGCAATGAGGTTTTTTTGTGAAGGACCTCCCTAATAATTGTTGCAAAATTGGACCAAATCAATTTTATAAAATAGTAGGCCATATTTAATGCACAATTGACCAAATGGTTGGGTGTCAAAAGATTCGATCCACCTCTGGTGAAAAAGACAAATTTCTGCCGATTCAGCTGGAAGCGGGTCAAATTTGAACTGCAGCTGCCACATAGTTTGCTTTTTATTTTCTCTAAAAATCATTTTTAGGTACAAAAGTATCTATTTTATCAGAGAAACACCAAAAAAATTCCAAGATTCAACAACTAGCTAGGAACGGTCATTCCCGCCATTTTGACCGCATTTTGAAACAGGCATAAAAAATTCAAAAAAATCAAAAAATTGGGAAACCTTCGCATTGTGTCATTATATGTGGCCAAGTTCCCAGGAAAAATAATAAAGTTGTAATACGGCAATTTGTTTAAAAAAGTGTTCTCAGAAACGAGCTATCACATGTGGAGATCAATGGCTTTCAAGCCAAATGATCAATCTTATGGCCACATTCATGGCATAGTTTTTTAAATGATCTCATATTGTGCACAAGGGTGCATATTGGAATAGCAAACAATGTTGCCTAAGGAATTTTTCATTTTCTTTGGACGAAAAAACCATTTTCCATTTTTCGAGTGCCCAAAAGGAGGTTTTTTGTGAAGGACCTCCCAAATAATTGTTGCAAAATTGGAACAAATCATTTTTCTAAAATACTAGGCCATATTTAATGCACAATTGACAAAATTGTTGGGTGTCAAAAGTTTTGATCCACCTCTGGTGAAAAAGACAAATTCCCGTCGATTCAGTAGGAAGCGGGTCAAATTTGAACTGCAACTGCCTCATAGTTTGCTATTTATTTTTTCCAAAAATAATTTATAGTTACATAAGTACCTATTTAATCATAAATACATGGTTTGGTGGCAATACGTCGAGGTTTGGACGGTGGTCGAGGGCCCCAACTCTAGAGTGCGTAAACTCGCATGTCGCCGCGTGGTCACCGCGTGACCGTGGCGTTGCCATGTGTTCTAGGTGGCCTGGGCATGTCTAGTGGGTTGGGAACTCCCCAGGTAGGTGCTAGGAAGAAAATTACAACATAAGATTCTCACGAGGAGACCAATCGATGCTCAAATATGAATTAACAGCCAAGTGTTTGATTAGCGGTACATGAAATGTACATGGCTAATGGGCGTGAGTTTTGGCTGAGGATGATTAGTTACTAAGAAGACCGTCTTCACAAATTTTCAGCTCGAAAGGAGGAGCCTAGGTGGTACTTTCTTTGAAACTACCACACTGGACATAAATACGAATGTTGAAGCTCGGCTCAAAATAATGAATGGATTGAGCTGGCATTTGGTGGAGGATGGTTATTTGGGCATAGGAAAGCACTGTAGAAAATGGATACTATTTGGACATGCCAAAGTGGTACTTCCTTCACAAACTGTTGTTCTGAATAGAATAGGAAAATGAATATTTTTGAATTATTTTTGAACTAGGCAAGGAAGGTTTTTACATATTTGATGAAGATATGACCCAAAGAATTTATGAGATTTTTTTGGGAATTTTGGGAATGACAGAAATATAGGTTGCTTCACAACCTAGGGCAAAAACTGCCACATGGACATGACACATAGGCAAAACTGATGAGGTGGCGCCTAGTCATAGCAACCCACCACAATTTACAAGGCTATGACCATCTATATTGGTCGTTAACAACTAGAAATAAGGAAGCGGACTAGCGCTGTTTGCTTTATGACCATTTCATGTAAGGAAATTACGACCTTTCTGACCAAAATGGTCGCAATGGTTTAGGGTTTGGAGCCCCCCGAATAGCTTTTGACAAATTGGTCTGAAATGGTCATAGATCTATGACCATTTCTTCCAGGGTCACTCATAGAAGGTCACTAGTTGACATATTTCTTGTAGTGTTTGAGCAATATCCATCGAGTCGAACCACGAAGGACGGCAACAAGCTTGTCGAAGATAGCAACAACTTGATAGTTGTTGTAATTCCAAGAGCGGTTGGGAACTGGAAAAATTGCTATCTTCTGTAGAAGACAGTCACCATGATCGTATTTGAACGTGCATACATTACCAGTGTGCTCAAGCTCTAGGCAGTGTGCTGAGATTTTTGGAAGTGGAACCCGGTGACAAGTGTACACATTCACAAGTTCCCACTCGCAGTTGGACCCAATGTAAACAACCCAATATCCATTTGCGCCCGCCCAAGCCTTACCCTCAAGCGATGGCATCTTAACATCACACGTATCATTATCAAAAGGCAACAACTGGCACAGGGCGAGGCCTCCGTCGTGCCGGCGCCAGTCATCAGGGTCACGGCGAAGAAGATAGGGGAGATCAAACCGCTCCTTGACTCTTGGGTTCTTTGTAATGATGTTATTAGTTGAGTCGAGAATGGGCTTGAAGGAACCTGCCATGCTAGCCAAGGTGATGACGTCGCACCGATCAATGAGTTCCTCCACCACGTCATTGATACGTCTCCGTCGTATCTATAATTTTTGATTGTTCCATCCCAATATTATTCAACTTTCATATACTTTTTCGCAACTTTTTATACTATTTTTGGGACTAACATATTGATCCACTTCCCAGTGCCAGTTCCTGTTTGTTGCATGTTTTTTGTTTCGCAGAATATCCATATCAAACGGAGTCCAAACGGAATAAAAACGGACGGAGATTTTTTTGGAATATATATGATTTTTGGGAAGAAGAATCCACGCGAGACGATGCTCAAGGGGCCCACGAGGTAGGGGGCGCGCCCCAGGGTGTCAGGCACGCCCCTTACCCTCGTGGCCACCCCGTAAGGTGGTTGATGCCCTTCTTTCGCCGCAAGAAAGATAATTTCCGGATAGAGATCGTGTCAAAATTTCAGGCCAATCGGAGTTACGAATCTCCGGGAATATAAGAAACGGTGAAAGGGAAGAATCTAGGAATGCACAAACAGAGAGAGACAGAGAGACAAAACCAATCTCGGAGGGGCTCTCACCCCTCCCATGCCATGGATGCCAAGGACCAGAGGAGAAACCCTTCTCCCATCTCGGGAGGAGGTCAAGGAAGAAGAAGACGAAGGGGCCCCCTCTCCCCTTATCTTCTGGTGGTGCCGGAACGCTGTCGTGGCCATCATCACCATCACCGCGATCTACACCAACACCTCCGCCATCTTCACCAACATCTCCATCATCTTCCCCCCCTCTATCTACAGTGGTCCACTCTCCCGCAACCCGCTGTACCCTACTTGAACATGGTGTTTTATGCTTCATATTATTATCCAATGATGTGTTGCCATCCTATGATATCTGAGTGGATTTTCGTTGTCCTATCGGTGGTTGATGAATTGCTATGATTGATTTAATTTTCTTGTGGTTATGTTACTGTCCTTTGGTGCCCATCATATGATTGCGCGCGTGGATCACACCCTAGGGTTAGTTGTATGTTGATAGGACTATGTATTGGAGGGCAAGAGTGACAGAAGCTTCAACCTAGCATAGAAATTGATGCATACGGGATTGAAGGGGGACCAATATATCTTAATGCTATGTTTGGGTTTTACCTTAATGAACATTAGTAGTTGCGGATGCTTGCTAATAGTTCCAATGATAAGTGCATAGAATTCCAAGTCAGGGATGACATGCTAGCAGTGGCCTCTCCCACATAATACTTGCTATCGGTCCAGTAAAGTAGTCAATTGCTTAGGGGAAATTCCGCAACTCCTACCACCACTTTTCCACACTCGCTATATTTACTTTATTGTTTCTTTATCTAAAAATCCCCTACTTTTTATTTACGTACTCTTTATTATCTTGCAAACCTATCCAACAACACCTACAAAGTACTTCTAGTTTCATACTTGTTCTAGGTAAAGCGAACGTCAAGCGTGCGTAGAGTTGTATCGGTGGTCAATAGAACTTGAGGGAATATTTGTTCTACCTTTAGCTCCTCGTTGGGTTCGACAATCATACTTATCGAAAGAGGCTACAATTGATCCCCCATACTTGTGGGTTATCAAGACCTTTTTCTGGCGCCGTTGCCGGGGAGCAATAGCGTGGGGTGAATATTCTCGTGTGTGCTTGTTTGCTTTATCACTAAGTAATTTTTATTTGCTGTTCTTAGTTGTTTTCTATCTTTAGTTATGGGTAGGAAACACAAAATACCAAAAAAATTAGTTGTACCTACGGAACCAATGGTTGAAGAACCACTCAAAATCTATCACACTGGTGAAGCTTATTACTTGGATCATCTTCGATCCCTTTGTGCTCGTGCCGAAACCCCAACTAGCTTAGTTGAGGGAAAATGTTTAGATGAGCATGCTTGTTATGTGCGACACCGTATATCTGAAAAAGGGAAACTATTATGGGGTCAAATTCAACGTTTGCAATGCTATGCTTGGAATTTATGTGAAACATATGATTTTACTTGTTGCTCTGAAAACCCTAAGAAACACCTTCCCTACCAATGTGAGTTTATTGATAATGGAATCTTATCTTCATATGCTAAGGGTTTTTATAATTACTATGATGTTCAACAAATTGAAGAATTTTTTGCTTTTAAGGGTGCTTTTGAAATTGATTCTTTGATTGAAAAGTATGATGCTACTCTTCACAAATCTGAAAATTTTGCCATATTGAAATATTGCTATGATAATTATGCTTCTAATGCCTATGTTGAACCATATATTGAGTACTACTCCGCTGTCGAAGAAGAGACTAATATTTTGCAGGAGTCTATGGAAGAAGAAATTGATGAAACTGTGAGCTCATTGGATGAAAAAGATGAGGAGGAGAGCGAAGAACAAAAGGAGGAAGAGCGGATTAGCTACCCGTGCCCACCTTCTAATGAGAGTAACTCTTCAACTCATACATTGTTTAAATTCCCTTCATGCTTACCAAAGGATGATTGCTATGATGACTGTTATGATCCCGTTGATTCTTTTGAAATATCCCTTTTTGATGATGCTTGCTATGCTTGTGGCCAAGATGCCAATATGAATGATGCTTATGGAGATGAACTTGCTATAGTTCCTTATGTTAAACATGAAGTTGTTGCTATTGCACCCACGCATGATAGTCCTATTATCTTTTTGAATTCTCCCAACTACACTATATCGAAGAAGTTTGCACTTATTAATGATTATATTGAAGGGTTGCGTTTTACCATTGCACATGATGATTTTGATGAATATAATATGCATGTGCTTTCTGCTCCTACTTGCAATTATTATGAGAGAGGAACTATATCTCCACCTCTCTATGTTTCCAATATGATAAAATTGCAAGAAACTGTTTTTACTATGCATTGGCCTTTACTTTTTGTGCATGAATTGTTTTTTTATGACATGCCGATGCATAGGAAGAGAGTTAGACTTCGTCATTACATGATATATGTTACGTTGTGCTCACCACTAAATTACAAATCATTGTTAATTAAAATCGGCTTTGATATACCTTGGGATCGGGGTGGATCCATTACTTGAGCACTATATGCCTAGCTTAATGGCTTTAAAGAAAGCGCTGCCAGGGAGACAACCCGGAAGTTTTAGAGAGTCATTTATTTCTGTTGAGTGCTTTTATATAGTTTTAAAAAATAAAAATAAAGAGGGGAACCCAAAACTTTTTCAAAAAGAAAAGCGAAAGTGAGAAAGTCGAGCATTGTTGAAGTGGGAGCTAGCCTTGAACTTTGTTCATGCTCACGGCAACTTTGTGAATCTTGATTACAGAAACTTTTCAACAAAAATAATTATCCCCTTGTACAATTCCATTGTATTATAAAAATAATGTGCCAAGGTTTGCCTTTAGGATGTTCACATTTGCTTGATGGTTTGTACGGTGCAGGACAGAAACTTTGTCTGTAGTGCGCGATTTTACATTTTTAGCTGGAACGTCAAATGGTTCTGATTCTTTTTGCACTGTCTTCCAATACAAATTTTTTATTTTTCCTAATTTTGGTAGAATTTTTTAAGTATCATAAGTATGGTGAATGTTCAGATTATTACAGACTGTTCTGTTTTAGATAGATTCTGTTTTTGATGCATAGTTTGCTTGTTTTGATGAAACTATCAATTTATATCAGTGGATTAAGCCATGAAAAAGTTATATTACAGTAGACACAATGAAAAAACAAAATGTGAATTGGTTTGCAACAGTACTTATAGTGGTGATTTGCTTTATTATACTAACGGATCTTACCGAGTTTTCTGTTGAAGTTTTGTGTGGATGAAGTGTTCGATGATCGAGAAGGTCTCGATATGAGAAGAAGGAAGAGTGGCAAGAGCTCAAGCTTGGGGATTCCTGAGGCACCCGAAGTAAATATTCAAGGAGACTCAAGCATCTAAGATTGGGGATGCTGGGGAGGCATCCCCTCTTTCTTCAACAAGTATCAGTATGTTTTCGGATACATTTCGTTCATGCGATATGTGCAATCTTGGAGCATCTTTTGCTTTAGTTTTCACTTGTCTTTTATGCACCATGCTGGTATGAGATAGTCCTTGGCTGATTTATAGAATGCTCTATGCACTTCACCTATATCTTTTGAGTATGGCTTTATAGAATGCTTCATGTGATTCACTTATATCATTTGAAGTTTGGATTACCTGTTTCTCTTTACATAGACAACCGCCATTTGTAGAATGCTCTTTTGCTTCACTTATATTTGTTAGAGCGTGGGCATATCTTTTGTAGAAAGAATTAAACTCTCTTGCTTCACTTATATATATATATATTTAGAGAGATGATAAGAACTGGTCATTCACATGGTTAGTCATAAAACCCTACATAAAACTTGTGGATCACTCAATATGATATGTTTGATTCCTTGCAATAGTTTTACGATATAAAGGTGGTGATATTAGAGTCATACTAGTTGAGTAATTTTGAAATTGAGAAATACTTGTGTTAAGGTTTGCAAGTCCCGTAGCATGCACGTATGGTGAACCGTTATGTAACGAAGTCGGAGCATGAGGTGTTTATTGATTGTCTTCCTTATGAGTGGCGGTCGGGGACGAGCGATGGTCTTTTCCTACCAATCTATCCCCCTAGGAGCATGCGCGTAGTACTTTGTTTCGATGACTAATAGATTTTTGCAATAAGTATGTGAGTTCTTTATGACTAATCTTGAGTCCATGGATTATACGCACTCTCACCCTTCCATCATTGCTAGCCTCTTCGATACCGTGCATTGCCCTTTCTCACCTCGAGAGTTGGTGCAAACTTCGCCGGTGCATCCAAACCCCGTGATACGATACGCTCTATCACACATAACCCACCATATACCTTCCTCAAAACAGCCACCATACCTACCTATCATGGCATTTGCATAGCCATTCCGAGATATATTGCCATGCAACTTCCATCATCATCATATACATGACCTGAGCATTTATTGTCATATTGCTTTGCATGATCGTAAGATAGCTAGCATGATGTTTTCATAGCTCGTCCATTTTTTGATGTCATTGCTACGCTAGATCATTGCACATCCCGGTACACCGCTGGAGGCATTCATATAGAGTCATATCTTTGTTCTAGTATCAAGTTGTAATATTGAGTTGTAAGTAAATAAAAGTGTGACGATCATCATTATTAGAGCATTGCCCCAGTGAGGAAAGGATGATGGAGACTATGATTCCCCCATAAGTCGGGATGAGACTTTGGACTTTACAAAAAAATAAAAGAGGCCAAAGAAGCCCAAATATAAAAAGGCCAAAGAAGCCCACCAAAAAAATAAAAAAAATAAACAAACAAAAAAATGAGAGAAAGAGAGAGAAGGGGCAGTGCTACTATCCTTTTACCACACTTGTGCTTCAAAGTAGCACCATGTTGTTCATATAGAGAGTCTCTTGAGTTATCACTTTCATATACTAGCGGGAATTTTCATTATAGAACTTGGCTTGTATATTCCGATGATGGGCTTCCTCAAATGCCCGAGGTCTCATGAGCAAGCAAGTTGGATGCACTCCCACTTAGTTTCAGTTTGAGCTTTCATACACTTATAGCTATAGTGCATCCGTTGGATGGCAATCCCTACTCACTCACATTGATATCTATTGATGGGCATCTCCATAGCCCGTTAATACGCCTAGTTGATGTGAGACTTTCTCCCTTTTTATCTTCTCCACATAACCCCCATCATCATATTCTATTCCACCTATAGTGCTATGTCCATGGCTCACGCTCATGTATTGCGTGAAAGTTGAAAAGGTTTGAGAACGTCAAAAGTATGAAACAATTGTTTGGCTTGTCATTGAGGTTGTGCATGATGTAAATATTTTGTGTGGTGAAGATGGAGCATAGCCAGACTATATGATTTTGTAGGGATAACTTTCTTTGGCCATGTTATTTTGAAAAGACATGCTTGCTTTATTAGTAGGCTTGAAGTATTATTGTTTTTATGTCAAATGATAGACTATTGGTTTGAATCACTCGTGTCCAACTATTCATGCCATGATTAGATATGTGATCAAGATTATGCTAGGTAGCATTCCACATCAAAAATTATCTTTTTTATCATTTACCTACTCGAGGACGAGCAGGAATTAAGCTTGGGGATGCTGATACGTCTCTGTCGTATCTATAATTTTTGATTGTTCCATGCCAATATTATTCAACTTTCATATACTTTTTGGCAACTTTTTATACTATTTTTGGGACTAACATATTGATCCAGTGCCCAGTGTCAGTTCCTATTTATTGCATGTTTTTTGTTTCGCAGAATATCCATAACAAACGGAGTCCAAACGGAATAAAAACTAACAGAGTTTTTTTTGGAATATATATGATTTTTGGGAAGAAGAATCACGCGAGACGATGCTCGAGGCGCCCACGAGGTAGGGGGGCACGCCCCAGGGTGTCAGGCGTGCCCCTTACCCTCGTGGCCACCCCGTAAGGAGGTTGATGCCCTTCTTTCCCCGCAAGAAAGCTAATTTCCGGATAGAGATCGTGTCAAAATTTCAGCCCAATCGGAGTTACGGATCTCCGGGAATATAAGAAACGGTGAAAGGGAGGAATCTGGGAACGCAGAAACAGAGAGAGACAGAGAGACAGATCCAATCTCGGAGGGGCGAGGGGCTCTCACCCCTCCCATGCCATGGAGGCCAAGGACCAGAGGGGAAACCCTTCTCCCATCTAGGCAGGAGGTCAAGGAAGAAGAAGACGAAGGGGCCCCCTCTCCCCTTCTCTTCCGGTGGTGCCGGAACGCTGCCGTGGCCATCATCATCATCATCACCGCGATCTACACCAACACCTCCGCCATCTTCACCAACATCTCCATCACCTTCCCCCCTCTATCTATAGCGGTCCACTCTCCCGCAACCCACTGTACCCTCTACTTGAACATGGTGCTTTTTGCTTCATATTATTATCCAATGATGTGTTGCCATCCTATGATGTCTGAGTAGATTTTCGTTGTCCTATCGGTGGTTGATGAATTGCTATGATTGATTTAATTTGCTTGTGGTTATGTTGCTGTCCTTTGGTGCCCATCATATGATTGCACGTGTGGATCACACCCTAGGGTTAGTTGTATGTTGATAGGACTATGTATTGGAGGGCAAGAGTGACAGAAGCTTCAACCTAGCATAGAAATTGATGCATACGGGATTGAAGGGGGACCAATATATCTTAATGCTATGGTTGGGTTTTACCTTAATGAACATTAGTAGTTACGGATGCTTGCTAATAGTTCCAATCATAAGTGCATAGAATTCGAAGTCAGGGATGACATGCTAGCAGTGGCCTCTCCCACATAATACTTGCTGTCGGTCTAGTAAAGTAGTCAATTGCTTAGGGGCAATTCCGAAACTCCTACCACCACTTTTCCACACTCGCTATATTTACTTTATTGTTTCTTTATCTAAACAGCCCCTACTTTTTATTTACGTACTCTTTACTATCTTGCAAACCTATCCAACAACACCTACAAAGTACTTCTAGTTTCATACTTGTTCTAGGTAAAGCGAACGTCAAGCGTGCGTAGAGTTGTATCGGTGGTCGTTAGAACTTGAGAGAATATTTGTTCTACCTTTAGCTCCTCGTTGGGTTCGACACTCTTACTTATCGAAAGAGGCTACAATTGATCCCCTATACTTGTGGGTTATCAGTCATCTTTCAGATCGGGGCAAGAATAACGGGGTCGTTTCCGGCCTGTTCCCTCCATGGAGAAGACGATCGAACAATGGCAGAAGAAAGGGTGAAGGGCTGAAGGAAAATGGAGGAGGGATAGGAAGAGCGTGCGACAACAATTCCAAATCGAGATGGAAAGGAGAAGAGTCGGTGGACGGTTGCGAGTTTGCCACGGTTCACGAAGAGGCGCCCCGACCTACATGTCCGTTCGGAAATACTCCTACTAATCGCTGTCGTCTCACTGATATGTTAGAACAGTACCACATGTCAACGAAACATGGTGTGTAATTTCACGTGCAAAATGCGATCTGGCCGCGTTGGCCTGAGGTGCCACATTAGTTATCGACCTTTATTTTTTTAATGGCGTGCTGATCAGTTTTGAAGCACGACTAACTGGTACTGTACGTGGAGAGGATGACAGCAGGGACCCGCCAAGGTCATGGCAGTAAGCAAACAAGTGCCTCCTTATTTCAAGCCAATAAAAAATGGCTCCTCCTAGTGGTTTTTTGACATCTGGGTCCCATGCCATTGTCAACGTAGCCAATAAACGAGAGAATTGCACAACGAGCGGCTGACACCAGGGACCCAGCAGATCGCCCAATTATTTTTGTTTTGGGTTAATTTGATAAATGCCACTCCAAATATGGTGTATCCGAGAAATGCCACTGCAATTTCCAAACTTTGAAAAATGCCATTTCATGCCATTTCTAGTGGCATTTTTTGAAGTCTGGAGTGGCGTTTTTCAAAGTTTGCAAACTGCAGTGGCGTTTTTCAAAGTTTGCAAAAATTGCAGTGGCATTTTTCAAAGTTTGGAAATTGCAGTGGCATTTTTATGGATCGCCATAATTGGAGTGGAATTTATCTAATTTGTTTTTGAGACGGAAGCAGGGTGTCAACTGGGCTGTGCGGGACACTCTGGCCTGTCTAGACAGCCTTTTCTTTTATGTTTACGACAGACCAGCCCAGTAGTTTTTTTCTTTCTGAAAATGGCTAGCCCAGTTCTTTTGTGATTTGTCAAGTAAGTCGCTTTATTAGGCCTGTTGGGCTGCAAATCTTTCAAGACGAGGAGAGCTTCATTCGGCTGGCCAGAAAATGGCCTATCAGTAATGAGAAATGGGATGTACATTTTTAAAACACATCAAACCGGCAATTATTTTCAAATATCTTTTTTTCATTTCGAGATTTTAAATTGCATTGATTTTTATGCATGGACAATTTATTGGATTTTATATTGATATACATTTATTTTTAAAATTATTCTGAATGTGACTCGAAATTTCGGGATTAAAAACAGTTCAGACCGCACCGACATATGCAAAATTTTGTATAATTTTTTAACCGTGGCCACAATATGGGCTGTAATGCTAACATAAAGAATATGGGCTCCAAAAAAACCCGTAAGAATTAGCAAATGGGCTGTAAATTATTTGAAATAATGGCAGATGGGATGTATGCTGTTTTCCACAGATTTGAGGCTTTCCATAGATGGCCTGTATACTGTTGGATGTCCATCCAACGGCCGTCGTGCTTCTTCAATCTCTGCTCTTCCTGCTCCAGCCGCTCAAACAAGCGCCAGCAGGACTGCCTGCTCCCTCCTCCCCGCGGCCGGCTGTGCTGTCATGCAGGCCTCACCGCCCCACAGTACTCCCATCGTTGGCCTAGCCATCCCTCTACTCACCCACACCCGCTGTTATTCTCCGGCGACGGCAGACGAACCAGTAAACCGTCGTACAGTCGTACTCCCCTTCACATGGGAAACAAAAACAACGGCTGAGTCTTCCCTGCATCCATGTCGTTCCCTTCCTAGGCCTCGCCGTCGTCCACCGCCATGGTGCTCTCGGCGTAGCGTGGTCAGCGTGGTCAACGACCGACATGCATCTGAAGTGGACTGTACGTGGAGAGGCTGACAGCTGGGTCCACGGCCGCACGTAAGGAAATGCCTCCTTATTACGCGCAAAATAATGATTTCCTCCACCTGTTATCTGGGACCCACCGAAACAGCCTCTGTATTTCACGAAAAAAACGTTACCGCCGCTGACAGCTCGGACCCACCAGCTATATCTTCGCACGCAAGGAAGTGCCTCCTTATTACGCACAAAAAAAATGAATACTCCCCCTGCTAGCTGGGACCCAGTATAGTGGGCCTACTAAGTTGATGGGGACGAAGGGCTTTGTCAACTTAGTCAATATGCATGATTCTAGCTCGACTAACCGTACGACGTCCATCCAATGGCCATAGTGCTTCTTCAACCTCTGGTCTTCTTGCTCCAGCCGACCAAAGCAGCGCTGGTCATGCCACATGCTCCTGCCTCCCGTGGCCGGTTGTGCTGCCGTGGAGGCCTCACCGCCCCCATACTACTCCCACCGCTGGCCAGGCCATCCCTCCACTCCACTCACCCACACCCCCTGTTATTCTGCGGCGATGATAGTGCAGCCGAACCAGTGAACCCTCGTACTCCTCTCCGCGTGGGCATCCACTGCCGCGTCTTCCCCGACTCCGTGTCGTCCCCTTCCTAGGCCTCGCCATCATCCACCGCCGAGGTGCTGTCGGCGCGGCATGGTCAATGTGGTCAATGACCAAATTCCATCGGAAGAATACTGTACCTGGAGAGGCTGACAGCTAGGTCCACGGCAGCCGCAAGGAAGTGCCTCCTTATTACGCGAAAAATAATTATTCCTCCACCTGACAGCAGGGACCCACCAGACGCCCACCGGTATATCGTGAAAAAAACGTTTGCCCTTGACTGTTGGGACCCACTCGACGGGCCACCGTATTACGCGAAAAAATGTTCCCCCTGCTGTCAGCCCGGACCCACCGGAACTGCCTCATTACGCACAAAAAAATTAATACCCCCTGCTAGCTGGGACCCACCTTGGTGGGAGGCTGACTTGTGGGCCTACTAAGTTGACGGGGATGGAGGGCTTTGTCAACTTAGGCAATATGCACGATTCTAGCTCCAGTGACTGTACGATGTCCATCCAATGGCCGTAGTGCTTCTTCAACCTCTGGTCTTCTTGCTCCAGCCGCCCAAACTAGCGCCGGTCGTGCCTCGTGCTCCTGCCTCCCGTGGCCGGCTGCGATGCGGCGGAGGCCTCACCGCCCCCTACTACTCCCACCGCTGGCCAGGCCATCCCTCTACTCACCCACACCCCCTGTTATTCTGCGGCGACGGCAGCCTCACACCACAGCGAACCAGTGAACCCTCGTACTCCTCTACGAGTGGGCATGCACTGTCGTGTCTTCCCCGGCTCCGCGTCATCCCCTTCCTAGGCCTCACCGTCGTCCACCACTGTGGTGCTGTCGGCGCGGCGTGGTCAATGTGGTCAACGACCGAATTCCATCGGAAGAATACTGTACATGGAGAGGCTGACAGCTGGGTCCATGGTAGCCGCAAGGAAGTGCCTCCTTATTACGTGGAAAATAATTATTCCTCCACCTGACAACAGGGACCCACCAGACGCCCACCAGTATATCGCGAAAAAAATGTTTGCCCCTGACTGCTGGGACCCACCCGACGGGCCACCGTATTTCACGAAAAAACGTTCCCCCTGCTGTCAGCTTGGACCCACCGGAAGTGCCTCATTACACACAAAAAAAATGCATACCCCCTGCTAGCTGGGACCCACCTTGGTGGGAGGCTGACTTGTGGGCCTACAAAGTTGACGGTGATGGAGGGCTTTGTCAACTTAGGCAATATGCACGATTCTAGCTCCAGTGACCGTACGATGTCCATCCAATGGCCGTAGTGCTTCCTCAACCTCTGGTCTTCTTGCTCCAGCCGCCCAAACCAGCACTGGTCGTGCCTCATGCTCCTGCCTCCCATGGCCGGCTGCGATGCGGCGGAGGCCTCACCGCCCCCTACTACTCCCACCGCTGGCCAGGCCATCCCTCTACTCACCCACACCCCCTGTTATTCTGCGGCGACGGCAGCCTCACACCGCAGCGAACCAGTGAAACCTCGTACTCCTCTACGCGTGGGCATCCACTGCCGCGTCTTCCCCGGCTCCATGTCATCCCCTTCCTAGGCCTCGCCGTCGTCCACCGCCCTGGTGCTCTCGGCGCGGCGTGGTCAAGGAACGGCTTCCATCGAACGTGGACTGTACATGGAGAGGCTGACAGCTGGGTCCACGTCCGCAGCAAGGAAGTGCCTCCTTATTACGTGCAAAATAATTATTCCTCCACCTGACAGCCGGGACCCACCTACCGGGCCACCGTATTTCGCGAAAAATATGTTTGCCCCTGACTGCTAGGACCCACCAACTAAATCTTCGCACGCGAGGAAGTGCCTGACAGTCGGGACCCACCTGGTCGAAGCGTACGTAGCGTTGTCATTCTGGTTGCGAACGTGTACGTACATATATACTGGTGGATGTAGAGGCGCACACGTGTCGTAGTAGAGGCGCTCATGTAGCATGTACACATACGTACAGCGGCCAGGGTGCAAGAAAGAAAATACGGCCACGTATGTGAACATACGGGCGGGGTCTCGAACGCCTACTCACGCATACGTACGGCCAGGGCTCGTGTACATGGCTAGGTCGGAACGGAGAAACAGCGTCGTCGCCGTGTTCATGGGGAGGCAACGGAATGCGTCGTGTTCATGGGGAGGCAACGGAATGCGTCATGTTCATCGGGAGGACTTGGACGGAACAGGTGATGGAAACGAGGCCTGGCATATCGCAGAATGGAGGAAACGGCCTTGTGTTCGACCGGCCACGTTCGAAACAGGATCCTGTTGATCGGGAGGGGTCTGGCGTACCGCAAAACGGAGGAAACAGACCTCCTGTGGTCGAAACGGGGGTCCTGTTCATTGGGAGGGGTGTGGCGTACAACAAAACGGAGGAAACAGACTTGTGTTGGAGCACTACGGTCGAAACGGGGGTCCTGTTCATCGGGAGGGGTGTGGCGTACCGCAAAACGGGACTCCGCGGGATACTGTTCATCTCCACCGTCGACCCCCTCCAGCCTCGACGAGCTACTGTTCATCCACCGTCGACCTCCTCCAGCCTCCACCTGTGACTGTTCATCCACGGGCCCCTGTTCATCCAGCCTCCACCGCGCGCTACTCCACCGGCTACTATTCAACTAGCCCTCTCCACGGGCTCCTGTTCAACCACCCCTCCACAAGCTATTGTTCATCCTGCCCTCCACCGTCTACTGTTCATCCTGCCCTCCACGGGGTGGTCATGTTCATCCAACCCTCCACGGGGTCCTGTTCATCCAGCCCCAACCGACTCGATCGATCGGGGTCCTGTTCATCCAGAGGCAACACCATGGGGACCTGTTCATCCACCCCCACCGGGAACTGTTCATCCAACCCCCCCCCCCCGCAACACTCACTGTTCATCCAGAGGAAGCATCGATCGGCTTCAATTAGCAGCAGTAGCGAAGGAATCGCTCGATCGGGTTCAGTTAACAGCCATCGATCGATCGCTCGGGTTCATTAACGCGTAGCCTGCAGTGCAATCGCTCGGGTTCAGTTAGAGCCCAACGCCTCTCTTGGGTTCAGTTAGAGCCAACGCCTCTCACACACGCGCGTACGTGTACGAGAGAAACGCGCATCACTCGGCCCCCGACCTCGCACCGTAACCGGGAACTCCCCGAAATTTTCCTCGCCCTTGCTTCTACCACGGTTTTTGCCGTCATGGACGGCCCAAAGAATGTCATGCAGTTGTGTCTCCGACCCGCCCAGGACAAAAAGCCCATTTTCTGTCATGATTTTTTATCATAGAAGTATGAGCCCACCACATCTATGATGATACCAGGTTTTGTCACAATTATCGTCATAGAAGTGTCATATGTATGACAGAAAATGTTTTCGTTTGGCCCAAAATGTCACGGATGTGTCTTTTTTTGTAGTGAATCATGGTACTTTAGATACCAAGGATAGCAATGGCAGGTCATGTCGCAACAAACACAAGCGCCGCATCAACAACGACAATACCGAGGATACAACAGTCAATGCCGGATTCAGAGGCTCTAAACCCGGTCAACGGAAAAAGCCATTCAAAAGAAGCACTCCGGGCCCGTCCAGTTTGGACCGTATACTCAATCGCTCGTGTTAAATACACGACACCCCCGACAAGCCAGCCAACCACACCAACAGGGAATGTTGGGTGTTCAAGCAGGCCGGCAAGTTAAATGCCGAAAACAAAGATAAGGGGTTACATAGCGATGACGAGGAGGAGCCTCGGCCGCCGAACACCGGAGGACATAAGAGGTTCCCCCCACAGTGCGGATGGTGAACAGGATATACGCAACCCACATCCCCAAGAGGGAGCAGAAGCGTGCGCTAAGGGACGTATATGCGTTGGAGCCAGTCACCCCAAAGTTCAACCCATGGTCCTCCTATCCGATCACCTTCGATCGCAGGGACCACCCCACTAGTATCCGTCATGGCGGATTCGCCGCACTCATCCTAGACCCAATCATTGACGGATTTCACCTCACTCGATTCCTTATGGACGGCGGCAGCAGCCTGAATCTGCTTTATTAGGACACAGTGCACAAAATGGGTATAGACCCCTCAAGGATCAAACCCACAAAAACGACCTACAAAGGCATCATACCAGGTGTAGAGGCCCATTGCACAGGCTCAGTCACACTGGAAGTGGTCTTCGGATCCCGGATAACTTCCGAAGCGAGGAGTTAATCTTTGATTTAGTCCCGTTGTGCAGTGGCTATCATGCACTGCTCGGGCGAACCGCATTTGCGATATTCAATGCGGTACCGCATTATGCATACCTCAAGCTCAAGATGCAGGACCTCGGGGGGGTCATCATAGCCAATGGAAACACAGAGCGCTCTCTCCGCACGGAGGAGCACACTGCAGCCCTCACAGCAGAAGCACAAAGCAGCCTCTTCAGGCAATCCACCAGTTCGGTGATTAAACACCCGGACACCATCAAGCGAGCCCGAAGTAATCTGCAACAAGACCGCCTGGCACGTTCCAAGCTCACATAGCAATGCGGCCCCCACCCCAGTCCCAGCCAAACGGCGAAATCTGTGCCACACATACATAATTACGCATTGAAAATACCATGGGCATAGGTGGGGGCACGACTACGGACCGCCCTAAAACGTGGCTCAACCGCACTAGGGGCTTCCCGCTTTGTTATTTTTTCTCTCTTTCAGGACTTTACTCTCTGGAAACCCCGTCCGGTAGTACGATTGCCGGACACACGATACAGCAACCAAGGAGGCAGAAAGCTACGTCGCACCATGGAACTCCAGGTGGTCTCTGATAACGAGTGAAATACATGCTTTAAATACCATTACTCAGCTTGCCCTTGGAGGGGACATGTCAAATAGTCCTACTTTTTTCTTATCGCACTACTTGTATCATTCTGCTTCGACGCACCTTTTTGAATAAACAATGCATAGCACTAGACTATTATCGCATTCTCTATTCTTTTATATATATATATATATGTTCATTCATAACATTCAGCACCGGTAAACTCTAGTACGACAAATACGCCAGGAGCTTAAGCGTACCCCATAATACGGCGTGAGAAGTCCGAACACTTTCGACAGTGTGGCACCCCGAACTTATAGGTCAATAGTTGGGTTTGCCCGGCTCCCATGTTTTGGTACCTTATGTTCTGCTATATCGGCTAAGGTAGCACTGGGAGAACTACTACGATTGTGCCCCGGTTCATCTGGGCAAGCACCTCAGTAGAGAAAGCTAAAACTGACTGTCATGATAAGGCGAGAGCTGGTCGCTGTTCGAGAGGTCTCGAGCGTAGGGCGAGGAGTCGGCTTTGTCCGGCTTAGGCGTGTATAGTGCCCCAAATTCGGCCTTCCGAATACTAGGGGCTTCACCAAAATTTAAGATTGTAGACTTCTATGTCTAAGTGAGAGTGATAAAGCATTATAATCCGATTGCCTTGTTCGTTGTGCTGAGCACCTCCCTCGAAGGACCCAACAATGGGAAAAAGAGTGCTCAGATTTATCCTGAACACCCCAGCACTCGTGGCATGAGGGTAGAAGCCGACGACTGGCCATCTCTTAGATTTGATAAACAGCCGCACAGAAGGCAATATTTTAAATTCAAACAAGCGTTGCATAGAGGACATGAACAAGTTTTCATAATACAGGATCACACGAGCAAGTTCATTCAAAAATTACATCCTTCGCACACTCGTCCGCCACAAGACGGGTACCCTTCAGGACACCCTCATAATACATTTTAGGGTGGCGATGCTCCTTGCCCTGCGGCAGCCCCTCCTTCACCAGCTTCTCGGCGTCCATCTTGGCCCTGTGCACCTTCGCACGGGCAAAAGCCCGACGTGCACCTTCGATGCAGACAGACCGCTTTATGACTTCCAGCCGTGGGCAGGCATCCACAAGACGCCTCACCAGGACGAAGTAGCTGTTGGGAAGGGAGTCGCCAGGCCACATCCGGACTATAAGGCCCCTCATGGCCTGTTCGGTCGCCTTATGCAGCTCGACCAGTTGCTTCAGCTGGTCACTCACACGCATCGGGTGTTCGGTCCCAGTATACTGAGACCAGAACAACTTCTCCGTCGAGCTTCCCTCCTCGGCCTGGTAGTACTTTGCGGCATCCGACACGCTGCGGGGAAATCTGCGAATGCTCCTGGAGAGCTCCGTACTTGGGTAAGTAACAAGTAATTTACTTTCACATGCTTGCTTTGCATAATGAATTCCTTACCCGCTGCTATCTTCCTCATCGCCTCGATTTCCTAGAGGGCCTTTTGGGCTTCAGCCTTGCCATGCTCTGTGCTCTCGAGGGCCGCGGCAAGCTCGGACTCTCGCGTCTTCGAGTCAAACTCCAAAGTCTCGTGCTTCTTCACGAGAGCCTGGAGCTCTTGCTGCACCTCGCCCACCCGTGCCTCTTGTTTCTCCCGCTCGGTGCGCTCCTCGGCCGCTTTGTTTTCGGCCTCGGACAGTGCTCGCTTCAGGGTCGCCACTTCGGTCGTGGCCCCTGGCACATCCATGATGATCCAATCATTTTGCAACCACATCTTTATATATATATATATACATATATATATATATAGACAAGGTATTACTTACCTTTGTTCTCCTTGAGCTGCCTCTTGGCAAGGCCAAGTTCTTTCTCGGACCGCTCGAGGTTCTGCTTCAGTGCGGCGACCTCGCAGTCAGTGCGGCAAAGGTCAGCAGCGAAGCCTGCATACGCATATAGACATACTTGTATTAGACTCCTGCAGATATTATTTGATCCTCTATTTGGCTTTTCTTTGTGAACACCAAACAGAGCATCTGGGGCAACTGCCTATGCGGTAATACTTTCCTATATTTTAAATACTTACCTCAAAGCCTATTAGAAGGCTAGCACATGCTTCAGTCCGTCCACTCTTGGCGGACTAAACCTTCTTGATCACCGCACTCATAATAGTGCGGTGCTCTTCGTCGATGGAAGCGCCGCGAAGCGCTTCCAGCAGGTTGTCCGGTGCCTCTGGATAGACAGAGGTCACCGGCACGGGTGGCTTGCCCCTCTTGGCAGGGGGCGCCTGTTCATGGAGGCCACAACAGAGCGCCTGATGACGAGCAACGGCTACGGTGGTCATCGGGACGGCGATAAGGGAGACAGAGCGAGGTGTGCAGGAGGGCACAGAGGGGTGGCTGGAGCAGGTCATGTTGGTGCTGCCGTAGCGGCCCATGTCGCCGAGCTCCTCAACCACAGAGCATCTGACTGACATCGCTCGTGTCCGTGTGTGTGGTGACCACGAGTTGGCTTGCTCTTGTAAATTTGATGAGTATGTACTGTATGCTTTACCAACCTCTAGTAATTCACAAGTTGACCACAGCCCAGCGCTCAACGAATTTGAGCGAACAATTTTAACCAATTTTAGCTGATGGTTCCAACCCACAGGTTGCCATTAGGTTTGGTTCAGTTTGGGTGAAAAGATGAAACAGGTTTGGTTTTAGTTGGGCTAAGGAAACTATCAAACAGTTTAGTTCAGGTTGGGCTGCCATATTTATTTGTTCGGGTTAGGTCCAGAAATGGTTTAGTTTCTAAACCATCCTCAGGTTTATTCACAGCCCATCAGTCTGACCCATAGATAACAGGCCGGACGCCCGAGGATCCCTTAGTCCAAGACTCCCTCACTCATTGATATCATGCTTTCGAGGAATAGATCTAAGTTTCAAAGAATCAACATCAACCAAGGTTGTCAGAATCGCGATTTTGAATCGGATCGGAGCACTGATGGTAGGATCGCAAATCGTAGAATCTTCACTATCAGGATCGTAGAAACGCAGATTCTATGAACTAAAATAGTAGAATCATAGGGGTTAGTTTGGATCGTAAAGTCGTAGAATCGTATAACAGAATCGCGATTCTGACAACCTTGACATCAACAGAAATTATATCTACGTTCCTAGCCAAATCATCAATCTTAAGCAATTTTTCTTCAATCAAAGCATTGAAATTCTTTTGCAAACTCATAAATTCTTTAACACTATTCTCAAAATGGGAGGGCATATTATTATAATTACCATAATAATTGTTTTAGGAATTACCATAATTATTAGAGGAGTTAAGAGGAAACAGTCTAGGATTAAAACTACCTCTATACGCATTATTACCAAAATTGTTCCTACCAACAAAATTCACATCCATAGATTCATTATTATTCTCAATCAAAGTAGACAAAGGCATATCATTAGGATAAATAGGAGCACTCTTGCTAGCAAATAATTTCATAAGCTCATCAATCTTTCCACTCAAAACATTAATCTCTTCAATCGCATGCACTTTTTTTGTTAGTGGAAGATCTTTCAGTATGCCATTAAGAATAATTAACCTTAATATTGTCTAGGAGTTTAGTAGCTTATCCTAAATTAATTTCCATAAAAGTGCCTCCCGCAGCCGAATCTAAAAGATTTCTAGAAGCAAAATTCAACCTGGCATAAAAAATTGTATAATCATCCACAAATTCAAACCATGAGTAGGGCCATTTCGTATCATCAATTTCATCCTCTCCCAAGATTGTGCAACAATTTCATGGTCAAGTTGCTTAAAATTCATAATATCATTCCTAAGGGAGATGATCTTCGCGGGAGGAAAATACTTGGAAATAAAATCATCTTTACACTTATTCCATGAATCAATACTATTTTTAGGCAAAGATGAAAACCAAGTTTTAGCACGATCTCGAAGCGAGAACGGAAATATCTTCAATTGAACAATATCATCATCAACATATTTTTTCTTTTGCATATCACACAAATCAACGAAATTGTTTAGATGGGATGCGGCATCTTCACTAGGAAGGTCGGAAAATTGGTCTTTCATAACAATATTCAGCAAAGCGGCATTAATGTCACAAGATTCCACATTAGTAGCAAGAGCAAACGGAGTACTAATAAAATCATTATTATTGGTTTTGGAAAAGTCACACAATTTGGTATTCTCTTGAGCCATCGGGACAAAGCAAGCAATCCAACACATGAGCACACAAAAAGCAAGCAAAGAAGACGAACAGAAGAGAGGCCAAGAAAAGGCAAATATTTTCGAAAATCATTTTAGAAGTGGGGGAGAGGAAAACGAGAGGCGAATGGTGAATAATGTACTGCAAGAGATGAGAGTTTATGACGGGTACTTGGTATGTCTTGACATGGCGTAGATCTCGGCGGCAACGACACCAGAAATTATTCCTGCTACTTCTTGAGCTTGTGTTGGTTTTCCCTTGAAGAGGAAAGGGTGATGCAGCAAAGTAGAGATAAGTATTTCCCACAGTTTGAGAACCAAGGTATCAATCCAGTAGGAGACAATGCACAAGTCACCGAATACTTGCACAAACAATCAAACAACTTGCACCCAACGCGATAAAGGGGTTGTCAATCCCTTCACGGTTACTTGCAAAAGTGGGAACTAATAGAGATAGATAAACGGTAAAGTAAGTATTTTTGGTATTTTTGGTTTATAGAACGAAAAGTAAAGATTGCAAAATAGTAGATCAGAAACTTATATGATGGAAAATAGACCTGGGGGCCATAGGTTTCACTAGAGGCTTCTCTGAAGATAGAAAATAATACGGTGGGTGAACAAATTACTGCCGAGCAATTGATAGAAAAGCGCAAAGTTATGATGATATCTAAGGCTATGATCATGAATATGGGCATCATGTCCATGTCAAGTAGACTAAAATGATTCTGCATCAACTACTATTACTCCACACATCGACCGCTATCCAGCATGCATCTAGAGTATTAAGTTCATAAAGAACGAAGTAACGCATTAAGCAAGATGACATGATGTAGAGGAATTAACTCAAACAATATTATGAAAACCTCATATTTTTATCCTCGATGGCAACAATACAATACGTGCCTTGCTGCCCCTACTTTCACTGGGAAAGGACATCGCAAGATTGAACCCAAAGCTAAGAACTTCTCCCGTTGCAAGAAAAACCAATCTAGTTGACCAAACCAAACTGATAGTTCGAAGAGAATTACAAAGATATCAAATCATGCATATAAGAATTCAGAGAAGATTCAAATAATATTCATAGATAAGATGGTCATAAATCCACAATTCATCGGATCTCGGCAAACACACCGCAAAAAGTATTACATCGAATAGATCTCCAAGAACATCGAGGAGAACATGGTATTGAGAATCAAAGAGAGATAAGAAGCCATCTGGCTACTAGCTATGGACCCGTAGGTCTATGGTAAACTACTCACGCTTCATCGGAAGGGTAATAGAGATGATGTAGAAGCCCTCCGTGATCGAATCCCCCTCCGGCAGGGTGCCGGAAAAGGTCCCTAGATGGGATATCACGGGTACAGAAGGTTGCGGCAGTGGAAAAGTGCTTTGTGGATGCCTCTGTTGGTGTGGGGATATATGGGAATATATAGGCACAGAAATTAGGCCAGGGGGCACACGAGGGCCCCACAAGGGTGGGAGCGCGCCCTCTGTCCTTGTGGTCGCCTCGTGGATCCTCCGACTTCATCTCCAAGTCTCCTCGTTGTCTTCTGGTCCAAGAAAAATCACCGCAAAGGTTTTATTCCATTTGGACTCCGTTTGGTATTTCCTTTCTGCGAAACTCCAAAACAGGGAAAACAGGAACTGGCACTGGGCTCTAGGTTAATAGGTTAGTCCCAAAAATAATATAAAATATCATATTAATGCATATAAACATCCAAAGCGGATAATACAATAGCATGGAACAATAAAAAATTATAGATACGTTGGAAACGTATCACCCACCAGGAGACCACAAGGGTGGAGGGCGCACCCTACTCGGCCCCTTAGCACTCGTAGGAAGGGTTAGAAGGTTGGAAAGTTGACAAACCCAAGCCACCATATGCGTGTAGTCGCTGCGGCCCTGAGGGAGACCTTGCCGGGAAAGTGTACTAGGCACCACCACACCCATTCCACCATCAATCCACCAAACCAGGAGTAGGGTCTTATGCCTCGCAGCGGCCTGAACCTGCGTAAATTGCTTGTGTGCTCTCTGCCATGCTGCCGTGCGCTGATCTGCTCTTTGTGCAACGCGACGTCCCCCAGCCGTACCAGCAAAGGGCTACCCGATCCCATAGGTGGTCGCGGATACCTGCCGATATCATATTGCCGCAATTGTCACAAGGGGCTGGTGTCGGTGTCAAAACCGGTAGATCATGGGTAGGGGGTCCCAAACTGTGCGTCTAAGGTCGATGGTAACAGGAGACAGGGGACACGATGTTTACCTAGGTTCGGGCCCTCTCTATGGAGGTAATACCCTACGTCCTGCTTGATTGATATTGATGAATACGAGTATTACAAGAGTTGATCTACCTCGAGATGGTAATGGCTAAACCCTAGAGGTCTAGCTGGTATGGCTATGATAATGAATCTGCCCTATCCGAACTAAGTCCTCCGGTTTATATAGACACCAGAAGGATCTAGGGTTACACAAGGTCGGTTACAAAGAAGGTAATCTACATATCCGGTCGCCAAGCTTGCCTTCCATGCCAAGGAGAGTCCCATCCGGACACGGGTACAGTCTTCGGTCTTCGCATCTTCACAGTCCATCAGTCCGGCCCATGGTTGATAGGCCGGACGCCCGAGGACCCCTTAGTCCAGGACTCCCTGAGTAGCCCCTAAACCTGGCTTCAATGACAAGATATCCGGCGCGTAGTTCTGTCTTCGGCATTGCAAGGTGGGTTCCTCCTTCCGAACTCCAAAATAGTCTTCGGACGAATTGATCGTGTCCGGACCTGTAACACACACCACACACAATCGTAGAGAGAATATGATATTTTATGAAACCAATCTGCTGACAACTTTTTTACAATAGGACATCACGTCTGCCGGTCACTATATCGAACCATTTTGTCTGCCATCCCGTGTTTCGAGATGCGGTTTCCATTGGCACGTCTTTTCTAAGCAAAGATCGTGTCCCCTTATTACAGGATTCTCATCAATACGGGCATGGGTAACCCAACCGTGTCGTTTACACAGCCCTCGGGAATAGGCGAGTTTTAAGGCGAGCAGGAAGGTGTTTGATATTCGCGGCTTTTATAAGGGGATAAGGATTCGTCCTCACTCACCCCTGCCTTCTCCTTCCTCTGCCCATCCATTCTAGAGCTCCAGCGCCCAAGCCCTAGCTTCCCCCGCTGGAGAAAACACTCCAACCATGTTTGCATCCGGAGCTGGTGGCAAGTGGACGGATTCTTCTGTTAGGAAGAAAGACATCAAGGAGCTTCGAGAGGTCGGATACCTGGCCAAGGAGATCGTTCACCGTCTCCCGGCTGAAGAACAGATCGTCCCTACCCTAGAGCCCCATGAGAGGGTTGTGTTTCTCGCACATTTTGTCCATAGGCTGGGATTCCCCCTCCACCCGTTTATCCGCGGACTGATATTTTACTACGGGCTAGACTTCCATGATCTAGCCCCCAACTTTATCCTCAACATCTTGGCATTCATAGTTGTTTGCAAGGCCTTCCTCCATATCCCGCCTCACTTCGGCCTATGGATGAAGACTTTCAATGTAAAGCCGAAGGGGGTGAGAGGCCAACAAGCAGAGTGCGGAGGCGCCATGGTGAGCAAGATGCCCAACATTACATGGCCCGAAGGATCCTTTGTGGAGACGGTGAATGGGTGGCAGTCAGGGTGGTTCTACATCACCGAGCCATGAGACACCAACTAGGCGACGGCCCCCGAATTTCGATCCGGAGCTCCGCTACGGCTCACCTCCTGGCAAGAGAAGGGCCTCGCTTGGGGCTCTTCGAGCGAGCTGACTGGGCTCCAGACGTGCATTCAGAACATGATAACCAAGAGGATCAAACTTGTCAACGTGATCCAGGTTATGCTCATTCGCTGGATCCTTCCGTGCCAACACCAGACTTGCTATTTGTGGGAGTTCGATCCAGCCAAGCACCAGACACTACTAGAGCTCTTCGGCACAACGCACGAAGATATCTAGAAAGTGCTCTTCAGGGCCGGCGAGACACCACTGCCCATGACCAAAGATCGTGGGCGCAGCTTAAAGCGCCATGCAAATTCGGTAAGCTCTTTCATGTATTCAATGTATAGCCTTTAATGCCATATTTTTGGAAGGATTCTAAGCCTTCCTATCAATTTTCAGGCCTGGATCGACATAGCGGGGCGGATTAATTGTTCAGCTCCACTTCTCGAAGATGAGGAAACCCCACTCCTAACAAAGATGCTATTTCCGGCGTCTTATGATGTGCCGGAGAAGAACGCCAAGAAGACGGCCAAAGGGAGCGGGAGTGGCCTTCGCCGAAAGGGTGCTTCGGATATATCGTCCGAAGACGATACTGACTCTTCGGTCGCCGAAGAAGACGGCGAGGAGGAAGAAGAAGGCGGCTTCCCCCGGAGGGGGGAAAGAAGAAAAGAGAGGCCTCCATGAATCTTGAGGCGAAGGCGCCCAAGAGGGGGAGGGGCTCCCTTGCGGATAACTCCACATGGGATGTCGAAAGCAGTCCGGAGCGAATGCCCCGGACCAAGCCTCGGGCTGCCTCGTAAGTACCAAAACGCTATGCACCTCCCAATACCTGGCCTTTCCAGTTTATAATATTAATATGTTTAAACTATGCCATTACAGTCCGGCCCGCGACGGCTCCTGCGATCCCCGACAGAGGGTTCGCTAGACTCAAAGGCGATGGCTAGCATCTCTCCACTGCCCGCTCACTCTGCCTCACCCAAGGGTGATGATGAGGTTGCGTCCTAAAGGACCTTCCCAGACTAGGGGTGTAACACCCTCGATGCGACTATATCTCCCACGTGTCGAGGCACGACTTAGAGGCATAATCGCATTGAAGGCATATGTCGCAAGTTAGGCAATCTTCACAACATCCCATGTAATATAGATAATAAAAAGGGGAGATAACATAGTTGGCTTACACTCGCCACATCAATCAAGTACATAAATAACATTACATCATCCAAAACACTCATGGCCCGACTACGGCGCCAAAATAAAAGATAACCCAACATGCGACATGGTCCCAATCACCCCCAACTGGGTACCACTACTGATCATCGGGAAAGGAAACATAGTAACGTTGAGAGTCTTCGTCAAACTCCCACTTGAGCTCAAGCGCGTCTCCTGGAGCGGAATCATCAGGCCCTGCATCTGGTGTAATAGTAATTTGTGAGCCATAGGGACTCAGCAATCTCGCACCCTCGCGATCAAGACTATTTAAGCTTATAGGAAAGGCAAGGTAAATATATGTGGAGATGCAGCAAGCGACTAGCATATATGGTGGCTAACTTATTCGCAAAAGAGAGCGAGAAGAGGAGGCAAAGCACGAGCGAGAAACTAGAGGACAACCTGCGCAAACATTACTCCAACACCGTGTCCACTTCCCGGACTCCGCCGAGAAGAGGCCATCACGGTAACACACTCAGTTGATTCATTTTAATTAAGTTAAGGTTCAAGTTATCTACAACCGGACATTAACAAATTCCCATCTGCCCATAACCGCGGGCACGGCTTTCGAAAGTTCAAATCCCTGCAGGGGAGTCCCAACTTAGCCCATGACAAGCTCTCACGGTCAACGAAGGAATAGACCTCCTCCCAAGACGTTCCGATCAGACTCGGTATCTAGGTTCTTCAAGACATTTCGACAGGTTAAAACAAGACCAGCAACACCGCCCGAATGTGCCGACAAATCCTGATAGGAGCTGCACATATCTCGTTCTCAGGGCACACTCAGATGAGACATCCTACGAGTAAAACCAAACCTCAAGTTGCCCCGAGGTGGGCCCGCAGTCTACTCGGTCGAACCAACACTCAAAGGAGCACTGGCCCGGGGGCGGGGGTTTAAATAAGATGACCCTCAGGCTCCGGAAACCCAAGGGAAAAAGGGGCTAGGTGGCGAATGGTAAAACCAAGGTTGGGCATTGCTGGAAAAGCTTTAATCAAGGCGAACTAACAAGGGGTTCCCATTATAACCCAACCGCGTAAGGAACGCAAAATCCGGGAACATAACACCGATATGACGGAAACTAGGGCGGCAAGAGTGGAACAAAACACTAGGCGAGAGGCCGAGCCTTCCACCCTTTACGAAGTATATAGATGCATTAAGATAACATAGCAATATAATGATATCCCAACAAGTAAATAAATTTTCCAACAAGGAAAGGCCTTCAATCTTCACCTGCAACTAGCAACGCTATAAGAGGGGCTGAGCAAAGCGGTAACATAGCCAATCAACGGTTTGCTAGGACAAGGTAGGTTAGAGGTTTGACATGGCAATTTGGGAGGCTTGAAAGCAAGTGGTAGGCATCGTAGCAATGGCATAGCAAAAGAGCGATCAAAACTAGCATAGCAAAGATAGTAGTGATTTCGAGGGTATGATCATCTTGCCTGCACAGTTGTCAGAGTTGACTGGATCCTCGAAAGCAAACTCAACGGGCTCCTCGTTAGCGAACTCGTCTCCCGGCTCTACCCAAACAAGACAAACAAGCAACAAAGACACAATCAACCACGTGCAAGGACAAACAATATGATGCAATGATGATATGCTATGCGGGATGCAAAATGCAAGATGTGACAGGAAATGCAAGAACCTGTCCTCTACTTGGAAATCCAAGTGTGCCACTGGAAATATGAGATGAAATCGCTTGAAAACGATATAAAGAACGTCGGAATCGGAGTTACGGTTTGGAAATGGCAAGCGATTCAAATATGACACCGGTCTGCGATTTACAGCAAGTAGGCACCTAAATGCACTAAGATGAACATGCTACAGCACTCAAACATGACAAAAAAAATATATGGCAGGGATGCATTCAAGATGCTTAACAAAAGTCTAGTAGTGAACTAAGGCCAATTCATCCATTAACAGGTTCAAACAAGCATGGCAAAAATGCATATGGCAAACAGATTTCAGACTTAGTGAAATTAACACTTGTCTGGAATTTCAGATCAGGTAGCTCTCTTCGGAGCAACAAAACTACATGCTACAGGACCTGAACATGGAAAAGTAAAACATGGCATGGAGCTACTCAAATAGCTTAACAAAAGTCCCTTAGTGACCTTGAGCCAAAAGGGATCAGAAAATATACTAACAAGCGCGTGAACATCGCAAAAAACATAATCAGTTTTCAGACTTGGTGAAAACTGGCACATGCTGACACAGATATCAAGTAGGCATGTTCACGAGCTCGACGCACTCGCTACGGTGCAAGTCATGGCAAGACAAGCATACAACCATCAAGAAGGCACAAAATGCAAGCTAGACATGGCAAGAACTATAGCATATCCTGCACGGATCAACTACAACACCATCGGCAAAATTGCAAACAAGTTGACAATCTGCCTAGATTCACAAAGTAGCAAAAGTAGAGCTCGATTGACTCAAGCTAGGTTGCTCCATAAATGCAAAAAAAGAAATGGATGGATAGATCACTACAAGATTAACAAAACATCCTTACTGATCATCCTCAAAAGAGGCACGGATCACTAGGAAACAACATGAACATAAGGCCGTATGAGATAAACTGCTCAAGGACTTTGTGGAATTGCTAAGTCCCTGAAATCAGAATTAACAAGTGCACCACTTTGCAAGCTTGCACTAGTCACCACACTCATCACAAAAATACATGGGTTGCACCTCTGGAAAGATGACAAAACCCTTAACAAAACATATGTAGAATATCAGGGCACATCATGCACACATTAATCATGGCAAAAATGACAAAAACCTAAATGGAGTAGCAGATCTGACAATAATCTCAAGTACCCCTCTTCTAGCAGCATTTCGGGCATCAAGATGAACTCAAATGAAAATTATGCAATGGAATGAAATGATGTACTCTCTGAGATGAACATTTTGATACGCTATATGCATGAATCGGAGCTACGGATGCAAAGTTACGGAGCTACGAACAAGAGCACTTGGATCTGGAATTTCGGGACTTAGACGAAAAAAATCACCCCGAGATCTAGGGTTTGACCCGGCGCGTGAACCGAGGCGGCGGCACGCACTGTAGCTCCGGCAAGCTCGTTGGTGGTCGGGGCCGGCGAGGAGAAGGCGAGGGCGAGGCGGCATGGAGGGGGCGGCGGCCACCGGAGCTCGGGCGGCGGTGTGGAGGCGAGGCCGGCCGGGCGGCGGAGTGGGCCGGGCGGCAGCGGAGGTCGGCGCCGGCGAAGATCCGGCGGGCGGCGGCCGGCGGGCGAGGAGAGGGGCGGCGCGGGCTGGAGGAGGACGACGGCGCGAGGCACGGCCCGGGAGGCGGCGCGGGAGGGCCGGCCTCGGGCCCGTGCGGGCCGCGACGGCGGCGGGCGCCGAGTGCCACGTGGCAGGCGGAGACAGGCCGGGGGAGCGGGGCGGACACGTCCGTCGGCAGGATTTGGTCCGGCGGCGGCGAGGGGATTTTTTGGGTTTGGGAGAGAGGAGATCCGCGAATTTTGGGAGGGGGCTTTAAATAGAAGTAGAGGGAGCTAGGAGAGTCCAAATGAGGTGCGGTTTTCGGCCACGCGATCGTGATCGAACGCTCTAGATGATGGAGCGGGTTTAGGTGGGTGTTGGGCCAAATTGGAGGGGTGTTGGGCTGCAACACACACGAGGCCTTTTTGGTTCCTCGGTTAACCGTTGGAGTATCAAACGAAGTCCAAATGATACGAAACTTGACAGGCGGTCTACCGGTAGTAAACCAAGGCCGCTTGGCAAGTCTCGGTCCAATCCGGAAATGTTTAATCCCCACACACGAAAGAAAGCTAGAAATGACCACCGGAGGAGAATGAAGCGCCGGAATGCAAAACGAACAACAGGGAAAATGCTCGAATGCAAGAGATGAACACGTATGCAAATGCAATGCACATGATGACATGATATGAGATGCATGACAACGATAACAACACACGGAGACAAGACCCGAACCCGAGAAAATAAATTAACTTAACACCGGAAATGGCAAGAGTTGGAGTACAAATTGGGAAAGTTACATCCGGGGTGTTACAAGGGGAGATTCCAGAAATCGTTAAGGTGGCGCCCTAGGATGACTCCTCGGCTGCCGGACACATGGGTGAAAAAGCCCCTGTGGGGACTGGCAATGGGGGCCAAGTTCCGTTCGGCCCTCAGCTGGATACCATTCCGGAGACCTACACGGCTCCGGAGGCCAGCGAATGGCCTTCCCTGAAAGGAGGAGGTGTGTCTGTTCCACCGGTGACCTCTGTCCAACCAGAGGCACCGGATAATCTGTTGGAAGCGCTGCGAGGTGCCTCCATTGTGAATGAGCATCATGCCCATATGGGTACGGTGATCGAAAAGGTTCAGTCCGCCAAAGGCGGACTGACCGAGGCCTGCACTAGCCTTTTAATAGGCTTTGAGGTAACAATTGTAGAAAAAATATCACAATGTGGACAGTAGCCCCTGATGCTCTGTTCAGTGTCCGAAAAGCAAAAGCCGAACAGGGGATCAAAATAATTTTCGTAGGAGTCTAACATAAGATGTATATGTGAATAAGCAGGCGTCGGTGCTGGCTGCTACCGCTCACACTACGAAGGTCTCCGGACTGAAGCAGAACCTGGAGCAGGCCGAGAAAGAGCTCGGCCTCATGAAGAAGCAGCTGGAGGATAGCAAAGGTATGCAGTAACCTGCGTGTATATTTAGGAAGGATGAATAGTTTGTGCTGACTAAAGTGCCATGAACTTTATTAGGGGCCACGACCGAGGTGGCGGCCCTCAAGAAGGCGTTAGAGAAGGCTGAGGAGAAAGCGGCCAAGGAACGCGTCGCGCGCGAGAAGCACGAAGCCCGGGACGGCGAGATTCAACAAGAGCCCCAGGATGCCGTCAAGAAGTACGAGTCCTTGGAGCGTGATTCTAAGACGCAAGCATCCGAACTTGCGAAGGCCCTCCAGAGCACGTGAGAGGCTCGAGCCAAAGCCCAGAGCACCCTTCAGGAAATCCAGGCGGCCCGGAAGATCGCGGCGGGTAAGGCTTTCATTATGCAAAACAAGTCTGTGAAGGAAGCGTTCCTTTTACTTACCCAAATTTGGAGCTCTCTTGGGGCATTTACGGATTTGCCATGCAGTGTATCAGACGCTGCCGAGTTCTATCGAGCCGAGGAAGGGAGTTCCACGGGGAAGTTGTTCTGGTCTCAATATCTTGGACCCGAACATCCGGTGTCTTTCAGCGACCAGCTGAAACAGCTGGTCGAGTTGCACAAGGCGGCCGAGCTAGCCATGAAGGAGCTGATAGTCCGGCTATCGCCTACCGCGCCGATACCTAGCAGCTACTTCGGACTTTTGAGCGACTTGTTGATGCTTGCCCCTGGCTTGAGGTTATAAAGCGGTTGGTCTGTATCGAAGGTGCACGGATGGCATTTGCCCGCGCCAAAACGCACTGGGCGAAGATGGATGCCAAGAAGCTAATGACCGAGGGGCCACCTGAGGGCAAGGAGCACCACCGACCCGAGTTGTATTTTGATGGTGTCCTGGAGGGATCCCGCATTGTTGCGGATCACTGTGCGAAATACACTATCTTTGAATGAGTGTATGCGAGCTCCCTCTTCCTTGTATGATGAAACAAAGAGTTTATGCAATATAATGCTTATTATGTTTTAAATTTTTACTTCATGTGCAGCCGTGTTATATGAAATCTGAGGGTTAACCAGTCATCGGTTTCTGCCCCCACATAGGTAGTACGGGGGTGTTCGGGATGGAATCTAAGCAATCTTGATCCAATTAGATGGTCCTTGAAGGTGTTGTTTAGCGCAACGAACCAGGCAACCAGACTAGGCGGCTGTAACGCCCTCACTTAGCCATAGGAGTGTGACAATAAAAACATGGGCGCAGCCCTTAGTATCCGAACTAGAGTGCTATAAGCGTCTGATCGGGAAGTACCAATCCTTCGCGTAATGCGGAAGAAATCTCCAACGATTTGCAACCTCCGAACAGCTGACCGGCTCTCGCCGCATCATGACTGTCAGTTTTCAGCTTTCTCTACTTAGGTGCTCCTTTGGATAAACCAAGGCACAAGCGTAGTAGTTCTCCCTTTACTACCTTAGCTGATATAGTGGAACGTAAGGTAGCAAGCACAGGAGCCGGGCAACCCAACTATTCACCAAAGACATGATTCGGAGCCAATGCATATAATGCTAAATTCAGGGTGCCGAACTATACTTATAAAAAGTGTTCGGAATTTTGTTGCTGTAATGTGGGGTGCTATGAAGCCCCTGGCAGACATCAAGCATACCAAAGTATACGGGTGCTACCTGATAGGATTATCCACAGGGGAGCTAAAAAAAAGAAAAAAAACCAGAAAAGGTACGAAGGTAAAAAGCTGGAGTCCTATAGCTCCAGCCACAAACTGTTCTCATTGTAATTTAATTAGTATGTCAAGGCGCATTGATACAGGCAGTGCGATAAGCAACAGGCTATTTGACATGCCGAAACCAAGGGAGAGCTGCATGTGGGTCCTGAAAAACAGGTAAAGTTATCATTCATGGAATCACCTGAAAAGTCCCCCATATGTCTGCGTTTCTCGTCGTCTTCGTGTGTTTATCCTTCAAGAGGACCGATGACCAGACCATCAGATGGTGCCTGTGGGATTGAGACCTGAAAAGGAAACAAGTAAAAGTGAAAGTATTTGTGTATCTGATGTCGGTTGAGCCGTACTACGGACCACAAGCTAGCTATGCCTCCATCGATGCCCATGGGATTTTGAGTGCGTAGTTATGTACGCGCGGCATGAATGCCACCACTTGATCGGAACTGTGACGGAGGCCGGATTGCTAGTCGAGCTCCTGACAAGCCGAGCTCTCCTACTGCAGAGTAGTTCGGACCCTCTTAACGGTGTCCGTGGGCTCGGTAGCCGAATTAGGGTTCTGCTTAAGAAGGTCGCTCTGTACTTCTGCTGCTAAGGCAGCTGTGTGCTCTTCTATATGGAGGGAGCGTTCTGTATTTCCATTGACTGTTATGACGCTGCGTGGACCGGGAATCTTGAGCTTGAGATAAGCATAGTGTGGTACTGTGTTGAATCAAGCGAACGCGGTTCGTCCTAGCAGTGCGTGATAGCCGCTGCGAAAGGGGACGATATCAAAGATTAACTCCTCGCTTCGGAAGTTGTCCGGAGATCTGAAGACAACCTCTAGTGTGATTGAGCCCGTACAGCAGGCCTCTACACCCGGTATGACTCCTTTGAAGGTAGTCCTGGTGAGCTTGATCCGAGATGGGTTAATGTCCATTTTTTGCGATGTATCCTGATAGAGCAGATTAAGGCTGCTACCTCCGTCCATAAGGACGCGAGTCAGGTGGAACCCATCAATTATTGGGTCTAGGACCAGTGCGGCTGAGCCACCATGACAGATACTGGTCGGATGATCCCGGTGATCAAAGGTGATCGGGCATGATGACCATGGATTCAATTTTGGGGCGACTGGCTCTATCGCGTAGATGTCCCTAAGCGCACGCTTGCGCTCCCTCTTGGGGATGTGGGTAGCGTATATCATGTTCACGGTTTAGACCTGAGGGGGAAACTTCTTCTTTCCCCCTGTGTTCGGTTACTGGGGCTCTTCGTCATCGTCCTCGCTTTGTGATCCCTTTTCCCTGTTCTCGGTGTTTAATTTGCCGGCCTGTTTAAAAACCCAGTAATCTCTATTTGTATGATTGGGTGGCTTGTCTGGGGTGACATGAATCTGGCACGGACGATCAAGTATGCAGTCCAAGCTGGATGGGCCTGAATTGTTCTTTTGGAACAGCTTCTTCCACTGACCGTACTTAGAGCCCCTGAATCCGGCATTGACTGCCGTGTCCTCGGTGTTATCACTATTGTTTCGATGCTTGTATTTGTTGCGTTGAGACTTTTCTTTGCTAGTTTTAGCTTCAGGGGTGCCGGCATCGCTTGCATTGGTTTTGCTACGGGCCAACCAACTGCCCTCGCCCGCACAAAAGCGGGTCATGAGTGCCGTGAGGGCTGCCATGGATTTTGGCTTTTCTTGGCCGAGGTGGCGAGCGAGCCATTCGTCGCGGATGCTGTGTTTGAAGGCTGCTAGGGCTTCGGCATCCGAACAATCGACGATTTGGTTCTTTTTAGTTAAGAACCTAGTCCAAAATTTCCTGGCGAACTCTCCAGGCTGTTGAACTATATGGCTTAAGTCATCAGCGTCCGGAGGTCGAACATATGTGCCTTGGAAGTTATCGAGGAAGGCCTCTTCCAAGTCCTCCCAGCTGCCAATAGAATTTGCAGGCAGACTGTTGATCTAGTGCCGAGCTGGCCCCTTGAGTTTTAAAGGGAGGTATTTGATGGCGTGGAGGTCATCGCCGCGGGCCATATGAATGTGGAGAATGAAGTCTTCGATCCACACCGCGGGGTCTATGGTTCCATCATATGATTCTATATTCATGGGTTTGAACCCTTCGGTGAAGCAATGAGGGTGTGCGGCACCTCTATATCGGCCCGTATCGTGGCGTAGCTCTGATGGAGTCCGTCTGTGGTTTTTAGCCTGCACATGACTAAGTTTGTCACGTCCGAATAGGTGGTCGTCGTCGCGTGTCGAGGCACGTCCTCACGATCCATAGATTGATCTAGTATGTCATGCTTTATTGTTCAGGTTTTGCCGGAGGTCATACCTCTACCTGTGCGCTAAGGCGGGGCTGGCTGGTGTTCGGCGTGAGTTGCCGTTTTGTCTCGACCACGTGGTGGTCGGTCAGCCACATTGTACGATGGAGGTACGTATTTCGGCGCCTCCTCGTAGCTTTTGGTTGGGTGCTTGAGGCCGTACTCTTCGGCTGCTAGGACATCTGTCCATTTATCATTGAGTAGATCTTGGTCAGCTTGAAGCCACTGCTGCTTCTTTTTCAGGCTCCATGCCGTGGCGATTAGCTGGCGCTTGAAGCGCTCCTCCTCCAGAGGTTCCTCAGGCATGATGAAATCATCGGTGCCGAGGCTCACCTCATCCTCGGAGAACAGAAGATAACTTCCGTCCTCTGAGTCTTCGTGCGTGGCCTGCTTGCCAGGGCTAGCCTGCCCATCTTCTGGTTCATCGTGTTCATTACCTGTTTCAATGGCGTCTTCGTTGTCTTCAGCACCTTCTGGAGTATTATCTTCTCCTGTGCCGGTGTTGATATCTTTACTACGGCGTAACTTAGAGTGGCACCGCTGACGCCGGTGCTTGGATTGTATTTTGGAAGGTTTATCCTTGGCTGGATCTTCCTTGTCATCGCGCTGTTCTCCTTTGGTGCATCCACCATGTATACATCATACGAGGAAGTGGCCGTCCAGTGTCCGGTGAACGGAGGGTTCTGGGCCTCTTCTTCTCCGGCATCTTCGTCCATACCGTCGATGTCCTCGGAGTCGTAATCAAGTGTGTCGGTTAAATCCTCGACCGTGGCGATGAAGTGGGTGGTGGGTGGGAAGCAAAATTCTCCACCATCAGCCCCTAGTTCGAACCGAATATAGTTCGGCTGTGAGTCCTCTGCCAAGGACAGGTTCTTTAATGAGTTTAGCACATCACCCAAAGGCAAGTGCTGGAAGATGTCTGCGACGCTGAACTTGAAGATCGATAAATGATCAAGTTCGGCATCCACGGGTTCACGTGGTTTAGAACTTACGGCCGGAGACGAGTCCGGAGTTCCGGTGACAAAGATGTCGTGAGAGGTTAAGTCTATGTGTGGCTCCAACGCCGTGGAATCTGTGGCCTCCGTGGTGGGGTTGATCCTCCCGTCCTCGGATGGCGCAGTCTGCTCTGGCTCTAAGGCTAGAGCGGTTATAGGAGCGTTCTCCTAGATGCAATCGGATGACAGATTTAGGTCATGATCATCGGGGTGACCGGGGGTGGCAGCCGCGGTCTCGAATCCGGTGAAGATCAAATCTCCACCAACGTCCGCAACGTAGTTCAAGCTCCCAAATCTGACCTGATGGCCAGGGGCGTAGCTTTCGATCTGCTCCGGATGGCCAAGCGAATTGGCCCGCAATGCGAAGCCGCCGAACACAAAGATTTGTCCGTGGGAGGAAAGTTTCTCCTTGGACAGTGTTATTATTGACGATTGAAAGGGCCATCAAACCTTTTGGCGACAACACAGTGGAACTCTCAATGAAAGCACCAATGTCGGTGTCAAAACCGGCGGATCTCGGGTAGGGGGTCCCGAACTGTGCATCTAAGGTCGATGGTAACAGGAGAAAGGGGACACGATGTCTACCCAGGTTCGGGCCCTCTCTATGGAGGTAATACCCTACGTCCTGCTTGATTGATATTGATGAATACGATTATTACAAGAGTTGATCTACCTCGAGATCGTAATGGCTAAACCCTAGAGGTCTAGCTGGTATGGCTATGATAATGAATCTGCCCTATCCGAACTAAGTCCTCCAGTTTATATAGACACCGGAAGGATCTAGGGTTACACAAGGTCGGTTACAAAGAAGGGAATCTACATATCCGGTCGCCAAGCTTGCCTTCCACGCCAAGGAGAGTCACATCCAGACACGGGTACAGTCTTCGGTCTTCGCATGTTCATAGTCCATCAGTCCGGCCCATGGCTAACAGGCCGGACGCCCGAGGACCCCTTAGTCCAGGACTCCCTCAGGCGGCCCTTGACGATCATCTTGGCGTGGATGCGTCTCGGCAGGTTTTTCCTAGGTAGCTCTCGATGCAGCCTCCTATCCTGCGAGCGTGGCTCTGGACAGGGCGATGGTGCGATCAAAGAAACTAGCCAAGGTTCCATCGCATGAGGGTTTTGATACGTCCATTTTGCATCATGCTTTTACATCAATATTTATTGCATTATGGGAAGTTATTACACATTATGTCACAATACTTATGCCTATTCTCTCTTATTTTACAAGGTTTAAACGAAGAGGGAGAATCCTGGGAGCTAGAATTCTAGGATGGAAAAGGAGAATCCTGAAACTTCACGGAAGTCAATTTTAGAATATATAAAAAATTGGGCGAAGGAAGCGCCAGAGGGGGCCACCCACCATCCACGAGGGTGGGGGATGCGCCCTACCCCCTAGGCGCACCCCCTGCATCGTGGGCACCCTGGCAGGCCTCCGGTGCCCATCTTCGGCTATATGAAGTCTTTCGCCCTGGAAAAAATCATAAGAAAGCTCTCGGGACAAAACTCCGCCGCCATGAGGCAAAACCAATCTAGGGCTCCGGCGAAGCTGTTCTGCCGGGGAAACATCCCTCCAGGAGGGGGAAATCATCACCATCGTCATCACCATCGATCCTCTCATCGGGAGGGGGCCAATCCACTTCAACATCTTCACCAGCACCATCTCATCTCAAACCCTAGTTCATCTCTTGTATCCAATCTTTGTCTCAAAACCTCAGATTGGTACCTATGGGTTGCTAGTAGTGTTGATTACTCCTTGTAGTTGATGCTAGTTGGTTTATTTGGTGCAAGATCATATGTTCAGATCCTTTATACATATTAATACCCCTCTGATTATGAACATGAATATGATTGGTGAGTAGTTACGTTTGTTCCTGAGGAATTGGGAGAAGTCTTGCTATAAGTAGTCATGTGAATTTGGTATTCGTTCGATATTTTGATGAAATGTATGTTGTCTCTCCTCTAGTGGTGTCATGTGAACGTCGACTACATGACACTTCACCATTATTTGGGCCTTGGGGAAGGCATTGGGAAGTAATAAGTAGATGATGGGTTGCTAGAGTGACAGAAGCTTAAACCCTAGTTAATGCGTTGCTTCGTAAGGGGCTGATTTGGATCCATATGTTTCATGCTATGGTTAGGTTTACCTTAATACTTATTTTGTAGTTGCGGATGCTTGCGAGAGGGGTTAATCATAAGTGGGATGCTTGTCCAAGGAAGGGCTGTACCCAAGCACCAGTCCACCCACATATCAAATTATCAAAGTACCGAACGTGAATCATATGAGCATGATGAAAACTAGCTTGATGATAATTCCCATGTGTCTTCGGGAGCGCTTTCCTTCATATAAGTGTTTTTCCAGGCTTCTCCTTTTCTACAAAAAGGATTGGGCCATCTTGCTGCACCTTATTTACTTTTATTAATTGTTACCCGTTACGAATTACCTTATCACAAAACTATCAGTTATCGATAATTTCAGTGCTTGCACAGAATACCTTACTGAAAACTTCTTATCATTTCCTTTTGGCTCCTCGTTGGGTTCGACACTCTAACTTATCGAAAGGACTATGATAGATCCCCTATACTTGTGGGTCATCAAGACACTTTTCTGGCGCCGTTGCCGGGGATTGAAGCGCCTTTGGTAGGTGGAATTTGGTAAGGAAAAATTTATATAGTGTGCTAAAATTTACTGTCACTTTTTACTATGGAAAGTAATCCTTTGAGGGGCTTGTTCGGGGTATCTTCACCCCGACCAGTAGAGCAAAGAGTTGCTCCTCAACTTACTGAACCTACTGAAAATGTTTACATTGAAATTCCTTCGGGTATGATAGAGAAACTGCTAGCTAATCCTTTCATAGGAGATGGAACATTGCATCCCGATTTGCACCTAATCTATGTGGATGAAGTTTGTGGATTATTAAGCTTGCAAGTATGCCCAAGGATGTTATCAAGAAGAAGGTCTTACCTTTATCTTTGAAGGGAAAGGCATTGACATGGTTTAGGCTATGTGATGATATTGGATCATGGAACTACAACCGATTGAAATTGGAATTTCATCAGAATATTTATCCTATGCATCTGGTTCACCGTGATCGTAATTATATATATAATGTTTGGCCTCGCAAAGGAGAAAGCATCGATCAAGCTTAGGGGAGGCTAAAGTCAATGTTATATTCATGCCCCAATCATGAGCTCTCAAGAGAAATTATTATTCAAAAAAAATATGATCGGCTTTCTCTCAATAATCGCTCCATGCTCGATACTTCTTGTACTGGATCTTTTATGATGAAGACTATTGAAATCAGATGGGAATGATTGGAAAGAATTAAACGCAACTCTGAAGATTGGGAACTCGATGAAGGTAAGGAGATAGGTATAACACCTAAGTTTGATTGTGTTAAATCTTTTATGGATACCGATGCTTTTCGTGAATTTAGCATTAAATATGGACTTGACTCTGAGGTAGTAGCTTCTTTCTGTGAATCATTTGCTACTCATGTTGATCTCCCTAAGGAGAAGTGGCTTAAATTCATCCTCCATTGAAGTAAAAGTAGTTGAACCTATTAAAGTTGAAGAAAAGACTATCACTTATAATGTTGATCCTATTGTTCCTACCGCTTATATTGAGAAACCACATTTCCCTACTAGAATAAAGGATCATGCTAAAGCTTCAACTGTGGTCAACAAAAGTAACATTAGAACACCCAAACACTCTGAGCAAATTAAATTTGAACCTAGTATTTCAGATGTTTAAGGATCTCTTGGCCGATAATATTGATGGGCATGTAATTTACTTTTGTGATGAAGCTGCTAGAATTGCTAGACCCGATAGTAAAAATAAACATAGACCTGTTGTAGGCATGCCTGTTATTCCTGTCATTGCTATCATGGCTTATGTGATATGGGTGCTAGTGCGAGTGCAATACCTCATTCTTTATATGAAGAAATTATGCATGATATCGCACCTACTGAGATAGAAGGTATTGATGTTACAATTAAGCTTGCCAATAGAGATACTATTTCACCAATTGGGATTGTTAGAGATGTTGAAGTCTTGTGTGGGAAAGTTAAATATCCTACTGATTTTCTTGTTCTTGGCTCCCCACAAGATGACTTTTGTCCCATTATATTTGGTACACCCTTATTGAATACTGTTAATGCTAAGATAGATTGCAAAAAGGATGTTGTTACTATTGGTTTAGGGGATATGTCTCATGATTTTAATTTTGCTAAATTTCGTAGACAACCCCATGATAAAGAATTGCCTAGTAAAGATGAAATTATTGCTCTTTCTTCTATTTCCGTGCCTCCTAATGATCCTTTAGAACAATATTTTCTAGACCATGAAAATGATATGTTTATGAAAGAAAGAAGAGAAATAGATGAAGTATTCTTTAAACATTTACCTATTTTGAAACACAACTTGCATGTTGAAATTCTAGTGGATCCTCCTCCACCCAAGGGTGATCCCGTGTTTGAGCTTAAACCATTGCCTGATACTCTTAAATATGCTTATCTTGATGAAAAGAAGATATATCCTATTATTATTAGTGCTAACCTTTCAGAGCAGGAAGAAGAGAAATTATTGAAAACTCTGAAGATGCACCGTGCTGCTATTGGATATACTCTTGATGATCTTAAGGGCATTAGTCCCACTCTGTGCCAGTATAAAATAAAATTGGAGAAAATGCTAAACCTGTTGTTGATCACCAACGGTGGTTAAATCCTATGATGAAAGAAGTGGTAAGAAAAGAAACACTAAAGTTTCTTGAGGCAGGTATAATTTATCCCATTGCTGATAGTCAGTGGGTAAGTCCTGTCCATTGTGTCCCTAAGAAGGGACGTATTACTGTTGTTCCTAATGATAAAGATGAATTTATCCCACAAAGAATTGTTACAGGTTATAGAATGGTAATTGATTTTCGCAAACTAAATAAAGCTACTAAAAAGATCATTACCCTTTACCTTTTATTGATCAAATGCTAGAAAGATTATCCAGACATACACATTTTTGCTTTCTAGATGGTTATTCTGGTTTCTCTCAAATACCTGTGTCAAAAGAGGATCAAGAAAAGACTACTTTTACTTGCCCTTTCGGTACCTTTTCTTATAGACGTATGCCTTTTGGTTTATGTAATGCACCTGCTACCTTTTAAAAAATGCATGGTCGCTATATTCCCTGACTTTTGTGAAAAGATTGTTGAGGTATTCATGGATGATTTTTCTGTATATGGAACCTCTTTTGATGATTTCTTAAGCAACCTTGATCAAGTTTTGCAGAGATGTGAAGAAACTAATCTTGTCTTGAATTGGGAGAAGTGCCACATTGTGGTTAATAAAGGTACTGTCTTGGGGCATAAAATTTCTGAAAGAGGTATTGAAGTTGATAAAGCTAAAGTTGATGTTATTGAAAAGATGTCGTGTCCTAAGGACATTAAAGGTATAAGAAGTTTCCTTGGTCGTGCCAGTTTTTAAAGGAGGTTCATTAAAGACTTCTCAAAATTTTCCAGGCCTCTGACTAATCTCTTACAAAAAGATGTTCCTTTCGTCTTTGATGATGATTATATAGAAGCATTTGAAATACTTAAGAAAGCTTTGATTTCCACACCTATTGTTCAGCTTCCTGATTGGAATTTACCCTTTGAAATTATGTGTGATGCTAGTGATTATGTTGTAGGTGTTGTTCTAGGAAAAATAGTTGATAAGAAATTAAATGTTATCCAATATGCTAGTAAAACTCTAGAAAGTGGCTAGAGAAATTATGCTACTACTGAAAAAGAATTTTTAGCAGTTGTATTTACTTGTGATAAGTTCAGACTTTATATTGTTGATTCTAAAGTAACTGTTCACACTGATCATGCTGCTATTAAATATCTTATGGAAAAGAAAGATGCTAAACCTACACTTATTAGATGGGTTCTCTTACTACAAGAATTTGATTTGCATATTATTGATAGAAAGGGGGCTGAGAACCCCGTTGCAGACAACTTGTATAGGTTAGAGAATGTTCTTGATGACCCACTACCTATTGATGATAGCTTTCCCGATGAACAATTAGCTATCATAAATGCTTCTCGTACTGCTCCATGGTATGCTGATTATGCTAATTACATTGTTGCTAAATTTAGACCACCTAGTTTCACATACCAACAAAAGAAAAAGTTTTTCTATGATTTAATACATTACTTCTAGGATGACCCACACCTTTATAAAGAAGGAGTAGATGGTGTTATTAGACGTTGTGTACCTGAGCATGAACAGGAACAGATCCTACCCAAGTGTCACTCCGAGGCTTATGGAGGACACCATGTTGGAGATAGAACTGCACATAAGGTATTGCGATCCAGTTTTTATTGGCCTACTCTCTTCAAGGATGCCCGTAAATTTGTCTTGGCTTGTGATGAATGCCAAAGAATTGGTAATATTAGTAGACGTCAAGAAATGCCTATGAATTATTCACTTGTTATCAAACCATTTGATGTTTGGGGCTTTGATTATATGGGACCATTTCCTTCCTCTAATTGGTATACACATCTTTTAGTGGCTGTTGATTACGTTACTAAGTGGGTAGAAGCTATTCCAACTAGTAGTGTTGATCATAACACCTCTATTAAGATGCTTAAAGAAGTTATTTTTACGAGGTTTGGAGTCCCTAAATACTTAATGACTGATTGTGGTTCACATTTTATTCATGGTGCTTTTCGTAAAATGCTTGCTAAGTTGATGTTAATCATAGAATTGCATCTCCATATCATCCACAGTCTAGTGGTCAAGTAGAACTGAGTAATAGAGAGCTTAAATTAATTTTGCAAAAGACTGTTAATAGATCTAGAAAGAATTGGTCCAAGAAACTTGATGATACATTATGGGCATATAGAACTTCATATAAAAATCTTATGGGTATGTCTCCATACAAAATGGTCTATGGAAAAGCATGTCACTTACCTCTTGAACTAGAACATAAGGAATATTGGGCCATTAAAGAGCTCAACTATGACTTCAAACTTGTCGGTGAGAAGAGACTATTTGACATTAGCTCACCTGATGAGTGGAGAACCCAGGCCTATGAGAATGCCAAACTATTTAAAGAACAGGTTAAAAGATGGCATGACAAAAGGATACAAAAACGTGAGTTTAATGTAGGTGATTATGTATTGTTATACAACTCTCGTTTAAGATTTTTTGCAGGAAAAATCCTCTCTAAATGGAAAGGTCCTTACGTTATCGACGAGGTCTATCGTTCCGGTGCCATAAAAATCAACAACTTCGAAGGCACAAATCTGCGGGTGGTGAACGGTCAAAGAATCAAACATTATATCTCAGGTAATCCTATAAATGTTGAAACTAATGTTATTGAAACCGTAACCCCGGAGGAATACATAAGGGACACTTTCCAGAATGTTTCAGACTCTGAAAAGGAATAGGTATGTGGTATGGTAAGTAAACCGACTCCAAAACAGTTCTAATAGCATTTTTTCTCCGTTATGGAATATTTAAGAAAATAGGAAAATAAGAAGCAGTCTGGGCAGGACACGAGGCATCCACGAGGGTGGAGGGCGCGCCCCCTGCCTCGTGGGCACCTCGTGTGCCCTCCGGACTCTGTTTTCTTGCACGATACTTCTTTTGGTCAGTAAAAATTCATTATGTAATCTCCCGAAGGTTTTGACCATTGTATCACGCAAATATCTTCTGTCTTTGTTTCGAGCTGTTTTTCTAACAGATCTAGATCACCATGACATCTACAAGTGCCCCCAAGGACAAGTTCTTCGAGAAGGTCATCAACCCCTACCTCGTGGAGGTGCTGCAACACCCTTAAACCATTGAGATGCGTGAGGGGTTGCTGCACATCCGCGCTGTTGAGGGACCAAGGAGGATCGGAAGCGTGGAGACAAGACTCGAAGCAATGGAGCAACAAGTTTTCAAGTGCCAGGAGATGGTGGAATGTGGACTCGACGCCAACCACATAATGATCATGGAGTTCACCAACAACACCAAGCTAGATGCCATGAACATCGGGGAGACCATCTTCAAGCGTCACGAGAAAATCGAGCATCTCCAAGCCTAGATCTATGACCCGCAAAACCAAAACTGTGAGTATGAATATAGATTCAAGAGGATGAGTTTGGATGCAGATTCAAGGATCTCAGAGACTCAATCATCCTTCTATGATGGTGATCCTATGCCTTGGAAGATGGACGACAAGCCTATATCATCAACAACTCCATCATCACCACCTCCGAGGAAGGAGACAAAAACACATCGGTATGGGCACTCACTTTGGCAACTGCCAAGCTTGGGGATGTGCCCCGGTATCATATCACCATCACAATTTTTATCTTTATCATTTTTCTTAGTTTGATCCTTTTGGTAATATCTTGATCTAGTAGAACAAAGTTTAGTATGATCTAGTTTTGAGTTTTGCTTTATGATCCTTCTATGTAATCGAGTCCGTGAGCTATATATAATAAAGATTAGTGTTGAGTCAAGGGCTTGGTTATATTGCTATGATCTTGAGGGAAGAAGAGTAAGAATAAAAAAGAAATAAAGAGATCATATTGATCTTATGGAGAGTAATGACTTCACATATAAAGAGTATGATGAATAAAAGTTGTTGAGAGTTAACAAACATAGTTTTGGTCATCGTTGCAATTAATAGAAAGTAATAAAGAAAGAGAGGTTTTCACATATAAATATACTATCTTGGACATATTTTATGATTGTGAGCACTCATTATAATATGACATGCTAAAAAGTTGACGTTGGACAAGGAAGAGAACGTAATGGGTTATGTTTTCTTACATCCGAAATAAATTATATTGTCATGGATCATCCAACATGTTGAGCTTGCCTTTCCTCCTCATGCTAGCCAAATTCTTTGCACGAAGTAGAGATACTACTTGTGCTTCCAAATATCCTTAAACCCAGTTTTTCCATGAGAGTCCACCATATCTACCTATGGATTGAGTAAGATCCTTCAAGTAAGTTGTCATTGTTGCAAGCAATAAAAATTGCTCTCTAAATATGTATGATTTGTTAGTGTGGAGAAAATAAGCTTTATATGATCTTGTGACGTGGAATAAATAAAAGCGACGGACTGCATAATAAAGGTCCATATCACAAGTGGCAATATAAAGTGACGTTCTTTTGCATTAAGATTTCGTGCATCCAACCATAAAAACACATGACAACCTCTGCTTCCCTCTGCGAATTCTTATCTTATACTTCATACAAGAGTCATGGTGATATTCACCTTTCCTTTTTACATTTTATCCTTTGGCAAGCACAATCTGTTGGAAAGATCATGATATATATAGCAAATTAGATGTGAGTTTTGGATATCGGCTTTCGCTTGAGGACAAGCGAGGTTTATGCTTGGGGCAGTTGATACGTCCATTATGCATCATGCTTTTGTATCAATATTTATTGCATTATGTGCTACTATTACACATTATGTCACAATACTTATGCCTATTCTATCTTATTTTACAAGGTTTACACGAAGAGGGAGAATGCCGGCAGCTGGAATTCTGGGCTGGAAAAGGAGCAAATATTAGAGACCTATTCTGCACAACTCCAAAAGTCCTGAAATTTTACGGAAGTCATTTTCAGAATATATAAAAAATATTGGGTGAAGGAAGCACCAGGGGGGCCACCCACCATCCACGAGGGTGGGGGCGCGCCCTACCCCCTTGGGCGTGCCCCCTGCCTCATGGGCCCCATGGCAGGCCTCCGGTGCCCATCTTTGGCTATATGAAGTATTTCGCCCTGGAAAAAATCATAAGCAAGCTCTCGGGACGAAACTCCGCCGCCACGAGGTAGAACCTTGGCGGAACCAATATAGGGCTCCGGCGGAGCTGTTCTGCCAGGGAAACATCCCTCCGGGAGGGGGAAATCATCACCATCATCATCACCATCGATCCTCTCATCTGGAGGGGTCAATCTCCATCAACATCTTCACCAGCACCATCTCATCTCAAACCCTAGTTCATCTCTTGTATCCAATCTTTTTCACAAAACCTCAGATTGGTACATGTGGGTTGCTAGTAGTGTTGATTACTCCTTGTAGTTGATGCTAGTTGGTTTATTTGGTGGAAGATCATATATTCAGATCCTTTATGCATATTAATACCCCTCTGATTATGAACATGAATATGATTTGTGAGTAGTTACGTGATTTCCTGAGGACATGGGAGAAGTCTTGCTATAAGTAGTCATGTGAATTTTGTATTTGTTCGATATTTTGATGAGAGGTATGTTGTCTCTCCTCTAGTGGTGTCATGTGAACGTCGACTACATGACAGTTCACCATTATTTGGGCCTAGGGGAAGGCATTGGGAAGTAATAAGTAGATGATGGGTTGCTAGAGTGACAGAAGCTTAAACCCTAGTTTATGCGTTGCTTCGTAAGGGGCTGATTTGGATCCATATGTTTCATGTTATGGTTAGGTTTACCTTAATACTTCTTTTGTAGTTGCGGATGCTTGCGAGAGGGGTTAATCATAAGTGGGATGCTTGTCCAAGGAAGGGCAGTACCCAAGCACCGGTCCACCCACATATCAAATTATCAAAGTACCGAACACGAATCATATGAGCATGATGAAAACTAGCTTGACGATAATTCCCATGTGTCCTCGGGAGCGCTTTCCTTTATATAAGAGTTTTTCCAGGCTTGTCCTTTGCTACAAAAAGGATTGGGCCATCTTGCTGCACCTTATTTACTTTTATTACTTGTTACCCGTTACAAATTACCTTATCACAAAACTATTTGTTATCGATAATTTTAGTGCTTGCAGAGAATAGCTTACTGAAAACTGCTTATCATTTCCTTCTGCTCCTCGTTGGGTTTGACACTCTTAGTTATCGAAAGGAGTATGATAAATCCCCTATACTTGTGGGTCATCAGGTTTTCACAATACGAACACTCACTAGAGCCCAGGGGTAAACACGCATTTAAAAGGTTCAGCAAGGAATATCAGTTTTGCACAAACACTAGTGATAAAACGACAAAACACGAGACACGCGTCATGTTTCATTACAGGACCAGGTGGGATAGTTTAAACATGAAGAACCCTATCGGTGCGGGGAGCGGCCTTCTCCTCAATAGCGGCGACGTCAGCACCTGCTGGCGGCTTCCTGAAGCCATCGTCGAGGTCGAGCTCCGGGTGACGATAGGCGATGTTGCTCAAGACCATGAAGAGGGCATTACGAGCGAGCCTCGGCGAGTCGGTCGCGAAATTCTCGGCCCTCCCCTCTTCGTGCGCCTTCAACTTGTCGATCAACTCGTTGAGGAAGACCCCCAGCTTGACACTTGATACGTCTCCAACGCATCTACTTTTCCTAACGCTTTTCCTCTTGTTTTGGACCCTAATTTTCATGATTTGAATGAAACTAACCCTGGACTGACGCTGTTTTCAGCAGGACTACCATGGTGTTATTTTTGTGCAGAAATAAAAGTTCTCGGAATGGAATGAAACTTTGCGAGGATTTTTATATAATAAAAGAGAATTTCTGGAGCCAAGACCTACCGGAGAGGGGGGCCTGGGTGGTACAACCCACCAGGGCGTGCCCCCTCCCCTGGCGCGCCTAGGTGGGTTGTACCCACATGGTGTCCCCGCAGAACCTGATTCCAACGCTATAAAATCCTATTTTTCGAGAAAAAAATCAGGGAAAAAGAATTATCGTGTTCCACGAGATGGAGCCGCTGTCACCTCATGTTCTTCATCGGGAGGCCAGATCTAGAGTCTGTTTGGGGCTCCAGAGAGGGGGATCTTCGTTCTTCATCATCACCAACCCTTCTCCATCGCCAATTCCATGATGCTCCTCACCGGCAATGAGTAAATCCTTCATAGGCTCGCTGGTCAGTGAGGAGTTGGATGAGATTCATCATGTAATCGAGTTAGTTTTTTTAGGGCTTGATCCCTAGTATCCACTATGTTCTTAGATTGATGTTGCTATGACTTTGCTATGTTTAATGCATGTCACTTTGGGCCTGGGTACCATGAACTCAAATCTGAACCGTTTGTGAATTCATCATTATATCCATGTTTTACATCCGATCTTGCGAGTTATAGTCACATACTACATGTTATGATCCGGCAACCCCGGAGTGACAACAACCGGGCCCACTCCCGGTGATGACCGTAGTTTGAGGAATTCATGTATTCACTATGTGTTAATGCTTTGTTCTAGTTCTCTATTAAAAGGAGGCCTTAATATCCCTTACGTTGTGTTTGGATGTAGGAAAAATTACTTGGAATTGAATTGGACTGGAAATTCCAAATCCAAGATGGAAGGAAATGGGCTCCAATTCGAATTCTATTGTTTGGTTGTGCATGAAATTTATTTTTGGAATCACAGGGTAGCACTTAATTCCAATTGCTGTTTGGATGTACAAACCATGGAATTGGATGTTTTTTGAGTTTGGACAATATAAACTTCTGTACATATATGAAAAGAAGTATTATATGTATATTTGAATATATATATATATATATTGTTTATATTATTTTACACACATAATAGCATTCAAATGTTCCAAATAAGGTCAAAACAATTAACATAAGTACAAATAAATATGGAACATGGAAGCATGACATATAATAATTTTGATAGTTTATGTCTCTTACACATAGCACAAGTGGATAGTTTTATGTCTCATACACATAGCACAAATAGACAGTTCGCAAACAACAAAGTACACAGTAGTCCATCCATCAACTAAACAGGATAGTAACAATCAATCGATGGTCAAGAGCCATGGCTTCCTTAACTCCCCGGGTAGCACCATGAGTGCTTCAAACAAACGCTCATTGACGATCAACTTTCCATAAGCTCTCGGCATATCACTATCCTCCAAATCTGGTACCTGCTTTAGTGCGGCAAGGATTTCTGTTGGAGGAGTCACCTTTAGCATAGGAAGTGGCTCGGTTGTCTTCAAAGTGTCATCAAAATACATCTTCATCTTTCCCATCATGCACAAGATAGCATCCCGGTGCGTTCCCTCTTTTGAGGCACCTCAGGAGATTCTTCAACAACGGGTGTTTCTTGTGGTTCTTGAACACATGCAGCTCCTGTCCTAGCACCTACACCGGTTGCATGATCTTTTGAATATATGGTATTGATAGACTCCCAATTGAGCACTACCTTGTTCCTATAAGCATGTGTGTCCTTGTTAGCCTACACGAAACACACAAATATTAGAGATGATATCGAAGTTGCAAAAATAACCACAAAATAAATTTGGTGTTAAGTACCTCCACATATCGAGACCACACTTCGTCACTATCAACCGACACCATGTTCTTTACCCAATCCCATCCAAAGCCACTCCGAGCAAGCATCTTGGTAATGATCTCATACCGCTTGTCAAATGTTTTGATTCTTCCTGATATGTTTTCCTTCGTAATGTCAACATCACATGTATCCTTGACATGCTTAATGCAAGAATTATACACATGTGGCTTCCAACCATTTTGAGCATGGTCACCATTGTTGTGATGCTCAACAAGGGCGACAACAATGTCGTGTCCATCTCAGCAGTCCATGTAAGGTAAACTCTACTTTTTTTCCTTTTGTTTCAAGCATGCTTCTACAAGCTAAGTAAAATAAATGAACGTGCATAAAAGTAAGAACATTTCTGCAAGTACGAGTAAGGTAAAACATATATATATATATACATATATTAGTACGAATAAAAGATGAAGCATGTACAACATATAACACAGAAGGCACCATCACAGCCAGCATGCTACCACACAAAACAGGGCACCATCACCAAGCTAGAACGAAAAAAGGCACCATCAGCTAGCTATCTACTCCATAGCTACTATCTACTCAATCTCTAGTTCTCCATGCGCCACGAGGTACTTGGCATACATCTCATCCGCAAATTGCTACCTAAAATTGGACCATGCATTTGTTTGTTGGACACTTGTAATGAAAGTAGCATCATTCGCAGGCTCGAGAGTCATAGCCGCTAGCTCAGCGTCGTCTTCCGGAAGCAACAAATTATCTCTCATATGCTGCCTATCCCTTGCATAGTTGTGTAACACACAACACGCATTAATAAGATGAATGTGCAAATATTGTTTATTGTCAAAGAAGTAACATAGGATGGCCCATATGAACAATCAAATGGACATGCGTTACCTGGTCCTCTATGCCAAAGAAAGAACAAGAACGCAAGATGGGCCATTTTTTCAACAAGCCAAAGGTTCTCTCCACAAAATTTCTAGCACGAGCATGGCGCAAGTTATACAACTCTATTTCATTTTAGGGTTGTTGTTGACTTGCAACCCACTCTTTCAAGTGGTACCGAGTGGATCTGAATGGAGATAGAAATCCAGGTCCATTGGTATAGCTAGCATCAACAAGATAGTACTTTCCTATTGACAAGTACGTAAGTTAGCTATAGTACTTTCCTATTGACAAGTACGTAAGTTAGCTAACAACTAAATATGAGAAATGAAACGCAAAGAGAAAGAGTCGTACCCTATGGTACAACAAATGCATCTTCGTGATCGATTCTCATAACATATTTTAGCACTCTCGAGTCCGATGCCGAACCCTCCCAATTAGGTAGAACATAGAGAAATTTCATGTTCCAATCAATCACACCTAGCATGTTAGTGCTGATATCTTGGTACCTATTCCTATAAGTCCATTTGTCAGTAGCATTAACAAACACCGGAATATGACACCCATCTAGTGCTCCAAGTGCATTAGGAAACCACTTCCACTTGTAATCATCGGGAGGGGTGATAGAATGATCGGGAAGCTCTATAAACTCCCTAGTTAGAGAGAGGATGGCTGATAACATAGTAGAGAAATGCCTACTGGTAGTCCCTAAAGAACGCTGGTACGTGACACCCAACATCCTCATTTTAAGTCCATGTCCAACAACTTGTAAGAACATAGCAACATTTTCTTCTACTGTCACAAACGTGCTATCTTTGAGACCACACTTCTCACACAACATAGCGCAAAGATCATGGAAGTTTCTTTTAGTTAAGTGTAGCTTATCATAGCAAGTTGTCTCGGACCCCTCATAAGTTTGTTTCAATATATACTTCCAATATGAAACCTTTTCCTCATCATCATCGAAGCATCCAAGATTCATCGCTGCCCTTTGAGAACTAACATAAGAAAATGCTAGACATGACATTTAAAAATACTGCTTTGTCAACAATATCCTCTTTCTTTTTATCTTTTGTTCTCTTCGGTAATGTAGGCAACCAACTCTTGTTGGGACATGATAAAAAAGCGACAATGCAGACACCATTTGAACATGAATTATTCAGAGCATTGATACATACTAAACCATGGCAACAACATCACAGTACAAACATGAAGGAGGAGTAGATAATATAACTCGACACCACCCAAATTTGAGATCCTAAAATCCCCTGAGAAACTGCATAGTTCAAACAAATCATAAGTTAGCAACACACAAATCCAAGCTCTTAAATTTGAGGCAATGGACTGCATCTGAGAAGGTACAGAAAAAATTGAAGTTCCCCTTAGGACACCACAAAAAATCATAGTTTTAAATAGCCGGCTATAGCCCCGCTATAGCTGTTTGAGGGTGTTGCCGCTAAATGATTTCATGTACAATTTGCCTCTTGTGACGCCCGGGTATTTAAGCTACAGTAAACCTCTTCTAATGATGCCACGTCACCTCGATTATTGTTGCTAATCTCGTGTTAGTTCGAAAACGGTTCGAATTCAAGATCAAAAACCAAGTCAAACGGTAAAAGTTTTCAAATGTTAAAACTAAAATATTCTATGAGTGGCCCATAATCCATAATAAATATTGGTGAAGAAAACACACTTTTGTAAAATATTTAGATGCTCTAAAATAAGTAGAGCAGCAACAAAAACAATTAATTAATTGCCTTTTATAATTAATAAAATAATAACTATTTTAATTGGGTGCCATAATTATTGAGGCAGTAGTATATTTATAAATGCAAATTTAGGTACTAGTGGTAAGTTTTATAAAACTAAATTCAAAAGGTAACTAAAATAAAACAATTAAGAAAAGAATAACTAAAAAGTAAAGGCAAAACAAAACGAAAAGGTTGGGGGAAAAGAAGCCCCTCCCCGTATCACCTCTGGGCCTAGCCCACCGGGGGCAAAACCACCCCACCAGGCCCAGCCCACACCACACTTGCCCCCCTCATCTCCAGCTACAGAAGCAGGGATGAGCGTGGCGCTCATCCGCCGACGCCATTGCCGGCGATGCACACACGTCGGCCATGCGCACCCCCACCCTGCCTGCAAGACCTACCCCGCGCCCCCCGGCGAACCCTAGCGCCATTCATTCCCTCACTGTGCCGCTTCCCTTCTCTCCCACGCGAATCCGACTATAGCCGTCGCCATGGATTTGCTGCCGGCGCGACCACCGACCTCCCCTTGCTGCACTATTGTGTCTAGCCTCCCCGCAGTGTTCCACTATGCCCTCTACGCCAACGAACGCGACCCGGGAGCCGTCACCGCGTCGGGATCGAGCCATCTTCCACCTCTACATCGCCGTCCCCATCGCCGGAACCCGTCGCCGTCGAGCTCTCCCCCGAGCCCGCTTTGCACATCTACGGGCTCACCGTGAGCATCTAGTCCCTTCCCCTCTCTCTCCCGCGCGTACCCACCACCATAGTCGTTCCCCTTCTCGAGGCCAAAGCCGTCGTTCGCCTTGGCCACGAGCTCGTCGTGGCTGTGCGCGCAGCCCAGCTCACCACGGCCAAGCCTTGCCCCAGCCGTGTGTAACATCCCAAATTTGCAATTTGGAATGTTATACACTAGATCATCATGCATATCATATTTTCTTGCATTTTGGTTGATCCTAGAAATTTCACGCAACTCAAGGACCCTCGGAGAGAGAGTTGGAGATTTCGTCATTTTCATATTTGACTTTTCTCAAATTTTGAAAAGAGGATCATTTGATTTATTCATCTTATCTTCAATTATTTTTCCAATATCAAAAATATAAGAGAGGGAATAACATGACTTTCCCAAAATTGAGGAAAAATGAAGATTTAATAAATAGATCAAAATTTGGTTTTCCGGTGTTTATTCGCATTTTATTTGGATAGGGAAAAATGCGTGTTTTCAAAAATTGCATTTTAGGTCCGGAGTAAAGTTCATTTTGTTCGACTCATGTTTAGGAGTCGGGGAAAATTTACTTTAGAAATTTTGGAGCCCGTTTAGATTTTCTTTTCTGTGCTTTTCTGCGCGCGAAACCATTTAAAAAAAAAAGGAACTCCAGCAGGCCAGCCGGGCCAAGGCCAAGCCAGCCGACCAGGCCCCAGCCTCCCCGTCGCGCGTGCCAGCGCTAGGCAGGCGCCAGCCGCCGCCTCCACTACCGATTCCCAGGAGGAATCCTTCTAGGCCGAATCCTAGTAGGATTCTTAGCCCCCTTTCCTTTGTTTCGTTTTCCTTTTCCTACTCTATTTCTTGTCCCCTACCCCAAGATACCCCAACACCCCCCCTCTAAACCCATCAAATCAAACCCCAAGCCCTCCACCGCACCCCACACCCGCGCCGCCGCCCTTGTGCCCTAGCGTCGCCGCCGCACCTTGCCCACGCCGCCGCCGCCCTACGCCACGCCGCCGGAGCCCTCGCCGGAGGTTGCCCCGCGTCTCTTTTCCTCGGAACGTTTTCTTCTAATCATTCCGATTCTTTTCTTCTCTTCTGATTCGTTTTCTAGATTGGTTTTTCGTTTCGGTTTTCTTCTCCGAAACCCTAGATCGGATTCGTTTTCTTTTCTGATTTAGTTGCCTTTGGACCGTTCGCCGGACCGTTCGTCCTAACGAACGTGATCACCGGATTCTTCTAGGTTAACGAACGTCCGTTCGTTTAACCGTTCTTCTTTTTCTTCTTGTCGGATTTATTCCGCGATCGTGATCTCAGATCCGATCTTCGTTCTAGTCTTTCTTCTCGCTCGTTTATCGAAATCAGGTGATTGAAGCGCCTGGAGTTTCGTTTCGAAACCGCCGTTCCGTCTAATCAACTTAAACAAGTTTTTGCCCCGGTAAAATTTGACCTAGTTTCAACTTGCTAGAACCGAGTTGTTTTTCTTCCGCCGTTTGTTTTCCGTTTCTTTGTTCGGTTCTTTCTTTCTTTGCAACCGGAGTTCTTAAGTTGAACTTTCTGGTTCATTCTCTTGTTCGAGTTTTACCTGTGCATTAGATGAGTACTCATTGTGTGCTTGTTGTTTGTCTGTGATAGATCATCCGGATTGCGCCGCTTGTTACTTCGAAACCCTAGGTCTCGCGGATCATCAGCAAGGCAAGTAACACTTTGATCATACCTTTTCTACAACCCATGTTTTATTGCATTAGATCGATCCTCTCACATTGCATGATTAGGATCTAATTAAATTGTGGGATGGGAAGTAGATGAGGTAGTACCTATCACCTGTATTATCATGAAACCTTTGGGAGTTACTTCTACGTTTGCTTATTATGCCATGCTATGCTAGTAGACGTGGATTGGGCGAGTGATATTCCATGACAGATGTGAGTTGATAATTTTAATGGTTTATCTAAGGTGGAAACTTAAACACACATCTGGGTGGATTGAGGCACCTGATGTCTATCAGGACTTGCCTGTTTTTTTTGGACCGCCACCCAGGCTCAAAGGGATCATAAGATCTTTCATGCTAGAAATTTCCGTGTGCAGCCACAAGCCATTATGGGCTCTGGCATAGTTTATTAAGTCATGCGAACTCTTACAGTGGTAGACTAGCAGATGTAGGGGATGTAGGTGTACCGGTCTACCCGATCGTAAGGTGCTAGCGCTTCTGAAAGGCTATGTCTCGGTCATCCGTTTCTCAAACACCGTGTAGTGCGAGAAATCCAACGGAGGAGATCGAGTCTTGTGGGGAAAAGTGCGCAAACCTCTGCAGAGTGTACAAACTAATCATGATTAGCCGTGTCCCCGGTTATGGACAACTTGAGTATCTAGTACTTGAATATCATGTGAATCTCAACATGTTACTTCTAATTAATGTTGTTGGGTTTTAATTGTTCACTTAATTGGGATCGGAATGCTGTCAACCATTCTCGATGTTTCACAACCACCATGATAGTTAATTAAATTTATTCCTTTGTAGTAGGGAAAAACTGGCTTTACACAAAAATTGTAACCATAGAGCTTTCCACCAGCCATATATGCATATAGTATAGCTGTTTCATTCCATTACTCTCTATGTGTTACATTGCCAGCATATTCCATGTGCTGACCCGTTTTCGGGCTGCAACTTCTCATGTTGCAGACTTTTCAGACGACGAGTAAAGTGCTTTAGGTCGTGGTTCTATACTCAGTGATGCCGTTGGAGTTGATGGACCCATTTATCTTCCAAGTCTTCCGCTGTTATCGACACTAGATGGCCTTAAGCCATTTTTATTGTAATAAGTTCTCTTTTGAGACAACGATGTAATAAGTGTGTGATTGCCACTCTGCTATAAATCCTTCGATGTACTATGTGGTGTCAGCATTACTGATCCAGGGATGACACCTGAGCACAGAGCACTTGATCCATTCGGGTCGGGTCGCTACACCGCGTCACACCGCACCTCGCCCCACTCCGGCCGCTGCCTTCCCAACACCCGCTCCTGGACGCGCGCGCTGTTGGCCGCGCCGTGACCATGTCCGGCCACGCCGAAGCTGCACCAGGGCTGCACCTTCCACCGCGGCCGCAGCTCCACCTCCCGCGCCCCACATGCCCGCCTGCGCCTGCGCGCCTCCTCCTTTCTTCCTTGCCGTGCCACCTGCGCCCTGCTCCACTGTTGCCCGCGCCATTGCCACTCCTCGTGCCGCAGCCGCTCGTCGCCCGCTCGCCCGTGGCCTGCTCCCCAGCGCCAGGCCCGCCTTCGCTGACGCCTGCAAGATTGCGCGCTCGCGTGCCGCTGCCAGCGCCGTCGTGGCCGCCCCGTGCTCGCGCGCCCGCCCGTGGCCTCGCCAGGGCCGCGCCTGCCGCTGGAGCCCCTCGACCGCGTCAGGACCTTGCCGGCATACGCAAGCACGCACGCGCGTGATTAAACAGCGGTTGATCGCTGACTTAGGGGCCCACCTTGCCTAATTAGCAATTAAAAAAGAACATGCCCTAAACAGACACTGCCAATGGGCCCCTCATCTTATTAATCTAAATTAGATTAGTTTAAATGAATAGTTAATGTATGTCCATGAAACGTGGGACCCATGCTCCCTGTTTGAGTGGATAAGGCCGAACCAGTCAGCCTCTGCTGACTGGGCTGTTGACCCAGTCAACAGTGGCCCACCAGTCAGTCCATGAGTGGCCTGGCTGGGTACACTTCTATGTACATATAGCATTTTTGCTATTAAATTCGGATTAATAATATTTCAGAGAATGATTTAAAACTTTAAATATTAATATAAAATAAACCGTAACTCGGATGGAAAAACTTTGTATATGAAAGTTGCTCAGAACGATGAGACGAATCCGGATACTCAACCCGTTCTTCCGCCACACATCCCTGGCATAGCAAACACGCAACTTTCCCCCTCCGGTTCATCTGTCTGAAAACGTGAAACACCGGGAATACTTTCCCGGATGTTTTCCCCCTTCGTCAGTATCACCTAATACCGCGTTAGGGCATACCTAACACCGTGTATTACATCGTTATGTTTTGTGATGCTTTGTTTGCTCCGTATTTACTGTTTCTTCCCCCTCTTCTTCTCCGATAGACCCCGAGACCGTTGCTGATGACACTGAGTACGACTACATCACCAACGACCCTTCTTCCTGTACAACAAAGCATACAGGCAAGCCCCCCCTTTATCACCAGATATCGCCTACTCTTCTCTATACTGCTTGCATTAGAGTAGTGTAGCATTGTACTGCTTTCCGTTAATCCTTTTCTGATGCATAGCCTGTCATTGTTGCTACACCTATTGATACCTTACCTGCAATCCTAAATGCTTAGTATAGGATGCTAGATTATCATCCGTGGCCCTACACTCTTGTCCGTCTGCCATGCTATACTACCGGGCCATGATCACTTCGGGAGGTGATCACGGGCATATGATATATACTTGTACTGTTACATTACTTATGATATTGTTCGGAGATGGGGGCTGAAGGGGCAGGTGGCGCCATCCCGGTAGAGGTGGGCCTGGGTTCCCGACGGCCCCCGACTGTTACTTTGTGGCGGAGCGACAGGGCAGGTGGACACCACCTAAGAGAGAGGTGGGCCTGGCCCTGGTCGGCGTTTGCGGTTATTTCAAGATAACACGTTTAATGAGATCTTGGTATTTGATCTGAGTCTGGCCACTGGCCTATATGCACTAACCATCTACGCGGGGACAGTTATGGGCACCCGACGTCATGGTATCAGCCGAAGCCTTCATGACGTCAGCGACTGGGCGGCATGCGCCGGGTTGGACCGCGTAACGCAACTTCCTTTGTAATGGAGGTTGCTAGGTCTTCTCACTGACCGCCCTCGCAACGTGCATGTGTGCAATGGGCGATGGGCCCAGACCCCTGCGCCATAGGATTTAGACCGGCGTGCTGACCTCTCTATTGTGCCTAGGTAGGGCTGCGACGTGTTGATCCTCCGAGGCCGGGCATGACCCGGAAAAGTGTGTCCGGACAAAGGGGATCGAGCGTGTTGGGAAATGTGGTGCACCCCTGCAGGGAAGTTAATCTATTCGAATAATCATGATCTTCGGTAACATGACGACATGGAGTTGTACCTTGACCTTATGACAACTAGAAACGGATACTTAATAAAACACACCCTTCCAAGTGCCAGATACAACCGGTGATCGCTCTCTCACAGGGCGACGAGGGGAGGATCATCGGTTAGGATTATGCGACATGATGCTACTTGGTGAACTTACCATCTACTCTCTTCTCCTGCTGCAAGATGGAGGTTACCAGAAGCGTAGTCTTCGATTGGACTAGCTATCCCCCTCTTATTCTCGCATTCTGAAGTTCAGTCCACATATCATACCCTTATTCCATTTGATACCATTGCATACATATGTAGTGTAGCTCCTTGCTTGCGAGTACTTTGGATGAGTACTCACGGTTGCTTTGCTCCCTCTTTTCCCCCTTTCTATACCCGATTGCTGCGACTAGACGTTGGAGCCCAGGAGCCAGACGCCTGCGTCGACGACGACTACTACTACTCGGGAGGTGCCTACTACTACATGCAGCCCGCTGTCGACGACCAGGAGTAGTTTAGGAGGATCCCAGGCAGGAGGCCTATGCCTCTTCGATCTGTATCCCAGTTTGTGCTAGCCTTCTTAAGGCAAACTTGTTTAACTTATGTCTGTACTCAGATATTGTTGCTTCCGCTGACTCGTCTATGATCGAGCTCTTGTATTCGAGCCCTCGAGGCCCCTGGCTTGTAATATGATGCTTGTATGACTTATTTTATTTGTAGAGTTGTGTTGTGATATCTTCCCGTGAGTCCCTGATCTTGATCGTACACATTTGCGTGTATGATTAGTGTACGGTCGAATTGGGGGCGTCACAAGTTGGTATCAGAGCCGACTGCCTGTTGGAATCCCCCTTCCATACTCCTTGGCCAAAGTTGAGTCTAGTCAGTGAAAACTGTCTTACTAACATGGCTGTGTGGCTTACGGGCCCACGTCGCCATTGGGTGGTATTAGGATCTTTTATTCCTCGTCTATACTCTGGGACTCTGATCTCTCTCCTATTCGGGTTAAAATGGTTTTACTAAATCTAACTTTACGTTCTCAATAATACTTTCTCCCGGAGAGCCCCTCATTCCAGATGATCGTCTACTGCACCAGAAGATGTTGAAGATACTCTTCGACCATTCCCGAGACCCTTGTGCCCTCTGCATTTTAAATTCCCTACTACCAATATATCCATATGGATAACGACATACACTTGTTGTTCATACCATTACTCTGAGTTTCTCTTGTTGTCACAAAACGCATCGAATTGCTCTCCGACTTTTAAGAATCCCTTGTACCACTGTCTTGTAGTTCCTTGCCGCAGAAATACCCCTACGGATACTTTCTCACACTTACCGAGTGTCCACTCATCCCCAGTTGTTCATGTGTTTCACAGAAGTCTTCGAAATACCATTCGATCTTCCGATCCTCAACAACCTATTGCTCTGGAATTTCTTGCTTGCTTTCATTATGATTAATCACATAACTGTGGTAGCAAAGTCTTGGTCATCATCATTTGAGTCTGTTGATTCAATATGTTGCGAATGCTCGCAATCCTCAATTAGACCTTAGAATTTGTTCTTCCGGCCGCAGACGTCACTCCGAACATGAGTTGGTTCTCGGCAATTCAAACCTTGATTGATTGTCGATCTATGACTATTCAACTCATTTATCTTTTGATCAGAGCCTATGCTTCTGATCCCTTGATTTGGAAATCTTAATTCTTTTGCATTTGAGCTTTGAGTTAGTCAGTTGTTTCTATAATCTGACCTCATTGCATTCTTTCTTCCTCTGGTGGAGTACCGATGCTCACATCAGATCCCTTGTGGACCACCAGACCCTTTGTCAGATTTTATCCGACAATGTCCTTCATATTGAATAACCTTGTGAGCCTTTCTATGGGTATATATTGCCTTTGGTAAATTGTATCATCTGCTTTGTGAACCATGCTCTGTTTTCGAGCTGGTGGTATTTACTATTGAAGCTTGTGGTATATGTTTCCATGATGCCTTGATGGGTTGAATCTATGCCTTCCTTAATATGTGTGAAGTCGAAAGTTTTCATGAGTCATGCTCGTCTGGTATTTTGCCAGATATTTCAACACCACAACTTCTTCAAAAAATAGAAGTGAATGAAAGGTTATGCATTGGAGAAGCGGGAGTCGACCTTGAACTTTGTGTTCATGCCCATGGACCTGATGTGGAACTTATCATGGAAGCTTCTTGAAAAAAATTTAATTAGTTGGATAATTCTTCCGGTGTCTTTGAATAGGATCCCTTGCAACTATGGTTTCGTCCATGTTGATATTCTTTGATTCCTTTTCTCGGACAAGTTAAAGTACTTGTCTTTTGTAGATCAATACACTTGTCAACCCTCTATTTTGCTCTACCTCCGAGTGTTACCCTCTGGTATCTTGATAATATCATCGAACCATGTTGCTTATTATTAGCCTTCATCGAGTATTATTCCTCACCGATTCCAATGTTTCCTGGTTCCGAGTTCTTAGTCACTCGAGGACATCGATAACTAAATCGGGTCCACACCATGATTAAACAACTCTTAGTAATCTCCTTTACTCACGAGTTTGTACTCGAGCATGTCAATCCTAGCCTGATCGGCCATCACCTTGTGCTAAAGTTTAAACTGTGCCACCCAGTCATTATTCCCAGAGCACAGCTTTCGATGATGAGCTAATCTTACGTCGATCTTCCTCATCATAAAAATTGTCCTTGAATGACAAGCTTGATTTCAAGTTTGTGTCGTACCTATGGTTTCAATAACTTCTCGCTTCGTCATTCCGTTGACTTGAAGTCATCACCGATCGGTTACATCTTCTTGAAACCTCTCGACAAATGTGTCGTGATCATCATCAACATTTTGACCCCTTACAAGATATCAATTGAATTCATGATGATAAGTACCCTCCTTGCCCTCGATGATTTGTGTTATCATCGACCACTTTATTGCCTTCCGTTCAACACAAACTTGTTCGTGTCTCTAGCACCCTATTGCTTACAAGTTAATGGTCGACATTTCATTGTTAGACTATTGGTTGTTGAATCACCTTTCTAACATTGATCATGATACCTAAGACCATATTTTGGGTGAACTTTTCAACCAATTCTTAATTGTGTATGTTTTCCTCGAGCATACATCCTTATATCATTTGATCCGACTAATGTTATGTCCTTGTTCATGTAATTGTGGAAATCCATCTTTTTGGAAATCTCAGTGAGTTGGCGTTGAGTCCATCAGCCACCTCCCCACCCTCTCCTTGATTTAATGATGAACTCTTGTTTCAGAACTGTCTTTCATAGTACATTTCCCGAGAATCTTACAATGTCGTCTCGTCAATTTGTTTTGCACCTTTTCTTCTCAGGCCTCCTGAGCCTGAGGTATCCCGACACTGATCAGATCTGAATCTCGGTCAAATATAATGGCTGGGACATATTTACAAGAGTTATAACATTGGTCCTTATATACCGGTAAGGTGATGTCATGCCTAGCTCAACTAGCCGGAGGACCTATTGTTATAGTTTCCATTTTTAGCAAGGTTAACCATTCTTCCCTGAGGAAATTGTAAGACTTATTCTATAGGTTGTTCCTGATGAATCCTTTGTATATCAAAGTCCGACCTTTGCTTGAAGACCATGTCAATGCTATCTCGATACATGTCTGTGGTACTCCAATTTTCAATGAACATTTGAAGCCCAATGCTAAATGTTTCTTCTCAATTATCCAAACACTGTTGTATGGGTAACGTCACGAAATTCCTCTCCCCTTACCTAAACGGTTTTCTACCTTCTATCTGGTCTTGGATATCATGCTCTGCTTGTCCTTGGGAAGGATATACCCCTGGAATATGTGTTTTAACACATTTTCCTGTCCATTGTTCTGATTAATATGATAATCATATTTTCCTTTCCTACGTTTGGTTTAACTTTTCTTGTGATCTATATGATCTAAGAATTAATATTCACCTGCTTATGTAAACACCTAGTTGTACAATTTTGTCAGCAATACCCTGTTACTATTGTTGATGACATTCCGATAACCACCGATGGACAAGAACTTTGCCTACTGGTCCGCCTCGTCCAACGAGCAGGAAAATGGTTCTCTTCGTCCCTCGCCCTTGGTACCTACATTGTTGCCGACATAACTGATAGTCTATCCTCTGATATTCCTTGTTATCATGACTGTGCAAAATATCACTGCCCTTTTTTACTTTTAACCCACATGGTGGGCCCATAACCCATAGTTCCACAGGATCGAAACCCGACTCTCATGTACACCCCCTGTTCTTAAGGTTGTTCCTCACGCGTGACCTCATATGTAATTCACGAGCCACCTTCCTAGTGACCTATTGTGGTATCAGACGCGATACTTATTCTTGTTGCTCTGAACCCCTTTTCACGCCCTGTTTCAGGCATCGAATGATTGCCTGCCCGCTTGAAACCTTTCATGGTACCTTCTTACTTGCTCTCGATATCTTATTATGTTCAATTCGAGAGTTACTTTCCGACACCTTCCCCCGATGTTATCGACCAGATAGTCGACCTTGCAGAGGTCTGTTCTCCCGGAATGCCCACCATTTATTCTTTTGTAAGTACGGTGAAATTCTGAAGAAAAGATGATGACTTCATCATGGTGACATGAAGCAGACAAATGAAGACGTCAATGTAATGGATCGACCTCATTGAGAATAGCGACCAAGACTGATAAGATTCGTTAGAATTTCGTAACCAGATCTTTCCCCCTTACTACACCTCTTAAATCTCGGGACGAGATTTCTTGTAGTGGAGGAGAATTGTGATGCCCGGGTATTTAAGCTACAGTAAACCTCTTCTAATGATGCCACGTCACCTCGATTACTGTTGCTAATCTCACGTTAGTTCAAAAATGGTTCGAATTCAAGATCAAAAACCAAGGCAAACGGTAAAAGTTTTCAAACGTTAAAACTAAAATATTCTATGAGTGGCCCATAATCCATAATAAATATTGGTGAAGAAAACACACTTTTAGAAAATATTTAGATGCTCTAAAATAAGTAGAGCAGCAACAAAAACAATTAATTAATTGCCTTTTATAATTAATAAAATATTAAACTATTTTAATTGGGTGCCATAATTATTGAGGCAGTAGTATATTTATAAATGCAAATTTAGGTACTAGTGGTAAGTTTTATAAAACTAAATTCAAAAGGTAACTAAAATAAAACAATTAAGAAAAGAATAACTAAAAAGTAAAGGCAAAAAAACGAAAAGGTTGGGGGAAAAGAAACCCCTCCCCGTATCCCCTCTCGGCCTAGCCCACCGGGGGCAAAACCACCCCACCAGGCCCAGCCCACACTACACTTGCCCCCTCATCTCCAGCTACAGAAGCAGGGATGAGCGTGGCGCTCATCCGCCGGCGCCATTGCTGGCGATGCACACATGTCGGCCATCCGCACCCCCACCCTACCTGCAAGACCTACCCTGCGCCCCCCCGACGAACCCTAGCGCCATTCATTCCCTCCCTGTGCCGCTTCCCTTCTCTCCCACGCGAATCTGAGTATAGCCGTCGCCATGGATTTGCTTCCAGCGCGACCACCGACCTCCCCTCGCCGCTCTATTGTGTCCAGCCGCTCCGCAGTGTTCCACTACGCCCTCTACACCAACGAACGCGACCCGGGAGCCGTCACCGCGTCGGGATCGAGCCGTCTTCCACCTCTACATCGCCATCCTCATCGCTGGAACCCGTCACCGTCGAGCTCTCCCCCGAGCCCGCTTTGCACTTCTACAGGCTCACCGTGAGCATCTAGTTCCTTCCCCTCTCTCTCCCGCGCATATCCAACACCGTAGTCATTCCCCTGCTCAAGGCCGAAGTCATCGTCCGCCTTGGCCACGAGCTCGTCATGGCTGTGCGCGCAGCCCAGCTCACCACGGCCAAGCCTTGCCCCAGCCGCGTCACACCGCACCTCGCCCCACTCCCGCCGCTGCCTTCCCAACGCCCGCTCCTAGACGCGCGCGCTGTTGGCCGCGCCGTGACCATGTCCAGCCATGCCGGAGCTGCACTAGGGCTGCGCCTTCCACCGCGGTTGCAGCTCCAGCTCCCGCGCCCCACATGCCCGCCTGCGCCTGCGCGCCTCCTCCTTTCTCCCTTGCCGTGCCGCCTGCGCCCTACTCCTCTGCTGCCCGTGCCATTGCCACTCCTCGCGCCGCAGCCTCTCGTCGCCCGCTCGCCCGTGGCCTGCTCCCCCACCACCAGGCCCGCCTTCGCTGACGCCTGTAGGACCGCGCGCCCACGCGCCGCTGCCAGCGCCGCCGTGGCCGCCCCGTGATCGCCCGCCCGCCCGTGGCCTCGCCGGGGCCGCGCCTGCCGCCGGAGCCCCTCGACCGTGTCGGGACCTCGCCGGCATACACAAGCACGCATGCGCATGATTAAACGGCGGTTGACCGCTGACTTAGGGGCCCACCTTGCCTAATTAGCCATTAAAAAAAGAATATGCCCTAAACAGACACTGCCAATGGGCCCCTCATCTTATTAACCTAAATTAGATTAGTTTAAATGAATAGTTAATACTGTGTCCATGACACGTGGGACCCATGCTCCTTGTTTGAGTGGATAAGGCCGAACCAGTCAGCCTCTGCTGACTGGGCTGTTGTCCCAGTCAAAAGTGGCCCACCAGTCAGACCCTGAGTGGCCTGGCTGGGTACACTTCTGTGTACATATAGCATTTTTGCTATTAAATTCGGATTAATAATATTTCAGAGAATGATTTAAAACTTTAACTCGGATGGAAAAACTTTGTATATGAAAGTTACTCAGAACGACGAGACGAATCCGGATACGCAACCCGTTCGTCCGCCACACATCCCTATCATAGCAAACACGCAACTTTCCCCCTCCGGTTCATCTGTCCGAAAACACGAAACACCGGGTATACTTTCCCGGATGTTTTCCCCCTTCGTCGATATCACCTAATACCGCATTAGGGCATACCTAACACCGTGTATTACCTCGTTATGTTTTGTGATGCTTTGTTTGCTCCGTATTTACTGTTTCTTCCCCCTCTTCTTCTCTGGTAGACCCCGAGACCGTTGCTGATGACACTGAGTACGACTACATCACCGACAACCCTTCTTCCTGTACAACAAAGCTTCCAGGCAAGCCCCCCCACTTGATCACCAGATATCGCCTACTCTTCTCTATACTGCTGGCGTTAGAGTAGTGTAGCATGATACTGCTTTCCGTTAATCATATTTTGATGCATAGCCTGTCATTGTTGCTACAGCTGTTGATACCTTACCTGCAATCCTAAATGCTTAGTCTAGGATGCTAGATTATCATCAGTGGCCCTACACGCTTGTCCGTCTGCCATGCTATACTACTGGGCCGTGATCACTTCGGGAGGTGATCACGGGCATATGATATATACTTGTACTATTACATTACTTATGATACTATTTGGAGATGGGGGCTGAAGGGGCAGGTGGCTCCACCCCGGTAGAGGTGGGCCTAGGTTCCCGACGGCCCCCGACTGTTACTTTGTGGCGGAGCGACAGGGCAGGTTGAGACCACCTAGGAGAGAGGTGGGCCTGGCCCTGGTCGGCGTTCGCGGTTATTTCAAGATAACGCGTTTAACGAGATCTTGGTATTTGATCTGAGTCTGGCCACTGGCCTATACGCACTAACCATCTACACGGGGACAGTTATGGGCACTCGTCGTCATGGTATCAGCCGAAGCCTTCATGACGTCAGCGACTGGGCGGCACGCGCCGGGTTGGACCGCGTAACGCAACTTCCTTTGTAATGGAGGTTGCTAGGTCTTCTCACTGACCGCCCTCGCAACGTGCATGTGTGCAATGGGCGATGAGCCCAGACCCCTGCGCCATAGGATTTAGACTGGCGTGCTGACCTCTCTGTTGTGCCTAGGTAGGGCTGCGACGTGTTGATCTTCCGAGGCCAGGCATGACCCAGAAAAGTGTGTCCGGACAAAGGGGATCGAGCGTGTTGGGAAATGTGGTGCACCCCTGCAGGGAAGTTAATCTATTCGGATAGCTGTGATCTTCGGTAACAGGACGACTTGGAGTTGTACCTTGACCTTATGACAACTAGAACTGGATACTTATAAAACACACCCTTCCAAGTGCCAGATACAACCGGTGATCGCTCTCTCACAGGGCGACGAGGGGAGGATCATCGGTTAGGATTATGCGACACGATGCTACTTGGTGAACTTACCATCTACTCTCTTCTCCTGCTGCACGATGGAAGTTACCAGAAGTGTAGTCTTCGATTGGACTAGCTACCCCCCTCTTATTCCGGCATTCTGCAGTTCAGTCCACATATGATACCCTTATTCCATTTGATACCATTGCATACATATGTAGTGTAGCTCCTTACTTGCGAGTACTTTGGATGAGTACTCACAGTTGCTTTGCTCCCTCTTTTCCCCCTTTCTATACCCGATTGTTGCTACCAGACGTAGGAGCCCAGGAGCCAGATGCCACCGTCGACGACGACTACTACTACTACTCGGGAGGTGCCTACTACTACATGCAGCCCGCTGTCGACGACCAGGAGTAGTTTAGGAAGATCCCAGGCAGGAGGCATGTGACTCTTCGATCTGTATCCCAGTTTGTGCTAGCCTTCTTAAGGAAAACTTGTTTAACTTATGTCTGTACTCAGATATTGTTGCTTCCACTGACTCGTCTATGATCGAGCTCTTGTATTCGAGCCCTCGAGGCCCCTGGCTTGTAATATGATTCTTGTATGACTTATTTTATTTGTAGAGTTGTGTTGTGATATCTTCTTGTGAGTCCCTGATCTTGAATGTGTATGATTAGTGTACGGTCGAATTTGGGGCGTCACACCGCTATAGCTCCGCTATAGCCCAGCTATAGATTTTTTTAAGGGTCGCCGCTAAATGCCATAGCCTGCTATTTAAAACATTGCAAAAAATCGAGCTCCACACGGGAGGGGAAGGCGCCACTACTGTCGTTGTTCCACAACCACCGCTGTTCCCCTGGGGACGACCTAATCCCGTCGCAAATCCCCGATAGGATCTAGGGTTTGAGGGCCTCGCTGGAGGAGGTCGCGCCATGGATGGAGAACAGATGGAAGAGGATGAGGGGACAGATGGGAGGAAGAGGAGGGAGGGGACAGATGGGAGGGGGAGAGGAGGACCGAATAACTGACCGCTGCCGGCGGCTGCTTCAGGGGAGTTGGGAGGAAGATGTGTTCACGAGCGAGAGGGTTCGTCCAGCAAACAAGTATGGGGGTGGGGGTGGGGGTGTTTCTGAGCCTTTCCGATCTCGTCTTCTAGGATACTTTGTGCGATGGGTGGACAGGCGCGGGTGGATCGTTTGGAATTGGGCCGACTTTTTTGAGCCCAAATTCTGTACCACTCCAAACAACAGAATTTTGCCTGGCAATTCCAGATTCTCAATTCCAAGCTAATTTTCCTACATCCAAACAGGGTGTTAGTTTCGAATATGGACCCCAGCTGCCACGGGAGGGTAGGACAAAAGATGTCATGCAAGTTCTTTTAATAAAGCATGTATGACTATTTACGGAATACATGCCTACATTATATTGATGAACTGGAGCTAGTGTCGTATCACCCTAGGTTATAACTATCTCATTATGAATATCATCTAACAAGTCACCGATCCAATGCCTACGAATTTATCTTCTATAGTTTCTGCTAAGTTACTACTCCTATCATCACTGTTACACTTGCTACAAAACTAATGCTATCAATGTTACCGTTACTGTTACTACTGTTAGTACTATCAAAACTATCATATTACTTTGCTATTGATTACTTGCTGCAAATAATTAATCTCCAGGTGTGGTTGAATTGACAACTCAGCTGCTAATACCTTCAAATATTCTTTGGCTCCCCTTGTGTCGAATCTATAAATTTGGGTTGAATACTCTACCCTTGAAAACTGTTGTGATCCCCTATACTTGTGGGTTATCAAGACCTTTTTCTGGCGTCGTTCTTGGGGAGCATAGCTATATCAATTTATCACTATGAAGAATCTGAAGGATGCTAAGACTATGATATTTCACTCAAAGATGAGGGGAGGTAAGGAACTGCCATCCAGTTCTACTTTAGATTCACCTTCTGTTATGAGTAAACTTGCAACACCATCACATGCTATCAATTCTAATATGTCGCAAGTTATTGATGATTCTACTTCTACTATGAATGATTCTTATGTTGATGCTAGTACCTTGCTTGATAATGATGATGTGCCACTTGGTGAATTTCTTGATGCACAAATTGCTAGAGTAATACAACATGATGTTGTTCAATCTGATGATGAGCTTGAAACTGAAACTCCTGAAACACCTGCTAGAACTAGCCTTCCTAGATATGAATTGCCTAAGGTACCGAAAGGTTATGTTATGAATGAGGAGACAACTAGAGATATTCTTGCTTGTAAGAATAGAGATGATCTAGAGAACTTACTATGCAAGTATAAAGAAAAATCTCTGAATGCTAGAATGAAATGTGATCCTAAGTTTGCTACTTCACTTTATTGATGACAAGGATTATGAATTCTCTGTCGACCCAGAGTTAATTACTTTGGTTGAATCTGATCCTTTCCATGGTTATGAAACTGCAACTACTGTGGCACATCTTACTAAGTTGAATGATATAGCCACCCTTTTTACTCATGATGAGAAAATTCGCTATTACTTTATTCTCAAATTATTTCCATTCTCATTAAAGAGTGATGCTAAAGCTTGGTACAATACTCTTACCCCTGGTTGTGTGCGTAGTCCCAAGGATATGATTTATTACATCTCTGAAAAGTATTTTCCTGCTCATAAGAAACAAGCTGCCTTACAGGAAATATTTAACTTTGTGCAAACTAAAAAAGAAAGTCTCCCACAAGCTTGGGGGAGGCTTTACCAGTTACTTAATGCTTTGCCTGATCATCCTCTTAAGAAAAATGGAATACTTGATATCTTCTATAATGGACTAACCGATGCTTCTAGAGACTTCCTAGATAGTTGTGCTGGTTGTGTTTCCAGGGAACAAACTGTTGGACAAGATGAAGAATTATTGAATAATATATTGGAAAATTATGATGATTGGACTCTTCCTAAACCACCGCCTAAACCCACTCCAAAGAAGAGGGGTATATTATATCTCAGTCCTGAAGATATGCAAGAGGCAAAGAAATCTATGAAGGAAAAAGGTATTAAAGCTGAGGACGTTAAAAATTTACCTCCTATTCAAGAAATACATGGGCTTAATACACCACCACTGCCTAAGGTGGTAGAGGTAAATTCTCTAATAAAATTCAATGATAATGATAATCCTCACAATATGCACCCTAGCCAATGCCTTTATGAGTTTGAAAATTATATTAGAAAGCAAGATCACTTCAATGTAAATGTTATGAAACAATTGAAATACAATTTTGATATGATTGCTTGCTTGAGTGACTTGTTATTTATAATTTCAAATTATGTTAGAGGTGTTGGAAAACATGCTTCAACGGTACAAACCCATTTAGAACAAGTTGCTAAATCACAAAGAGAATTACTTGATGAAATGAATAATAATACACATGACTTTGCTGGTAGATTTGCAACTAGAGGAGGTAAAATGACTCAAGAACCACTTTAGTCTGAGGGACACCCAAAAATAATTGAACAATATTCACAAAGAAAGAACACTAGTGCACCTAGTCCTTCTAAAAAGAAAAGGAAGAAGAAAAATGATAGGACTTTGCATGCTTCCAGTGAACCTGAGATAGAGAAACCTCCTGATAATGAAAATGAAACTTCTATCTCTGATGCTGAAACCCAATCTGGTTATGAACATCCACCTAGTGATAATGAAAAAGACAATGTTGATGTTCATGAAGATACTCAACCAAATAATGATAAAGAACCAGATAATGATGTTGAGTTAGAACCATCTGTTGATCTTGATAACCCACAACCTAAGAATAAAAGATATGATAAAATAGACTTCATTGCTAGAAAACACGGTAAAGAAAGAGAACCGTGGGTTCAAAAACCTATGCCTTTTCCACCCAAGTCAACTAAAAAGAAAGATGATGAAGAATTTTAACGCTTTGCTAAGATGCTGAGGCCAGTCTTTTTGCGTACTCGCTTGACCGTTATCTTGAAAATGCCTCCTTATGCTAAGTATATGAAAGACATCATCACTAATAAGAGAAAAATACCATAAGCTAAAATCTCCACTATGCTTGCTAATTATACTTTCAAAGATGGAGTTCCTAAAAAACTTGGAGATCCGGGAATGCCAACTATACCTTGCTCTATCAAAAAGAATTATGTGAAAAATGCTTTGTGTGATTTAGGAGCTGTTGTTAGTGGTATGCCTTTCTCTTTATATAAAATCCTTGACTTGAATAAACTTACACGTACTGAAATATCTTTGCAAATGGTTGAAAAGTCAACTTCCATACCTATCGGTATCTGTGAGGATGTGCCCGTTGTTTTTGCTAATGTTACTATTTTGACTGACTTTGTTATACTTGAGATGCCCAAGGATGACAACATGTCGATTATTGGTAGACCCTTCTTGAGTACTGCAGGGGCTGTTATTGATTGCTATAAAAGAAATATCACTTTTAATATTAATGGTAATGAGCATACAGTGCACTTTCCAAAGAAACAATTCCAAGAGAATGGTATTAATGTTATTGAAAAATCTCCGACAATCATGTAACATCCCAAATTTTCAATTTGGAATCTTATACATAGGTCATTCATGCATATCGTATTTTATTGCATTTCGTTTCTTGATCCTCGAAATCCTAAGCAGCTCAAGGACCCACGGAGAGAGTTGGGGATTTCATGTTTTTCATATTTGAGTTTTATCAAATATTGAACAAGGATCATTTTGGTTTTAATGATTTTTCTCTCCGAAAATATTTCATATCGAAATATATGAGAGGAGATAATATGACTTATCCAAAAAATGAAATATTGGAGGCAAAATATTAAAATCAAATAATAAATTTTAGTTGGATTTTTCTGCAATTTTATTTCAATTAGGAAAAATACTCATTTTTCAAAATTGCATTAGAGGCCCAAGTAAATGTTCACTTTGTTCGGCATGTTTTTAGAGGACGTGGAAAATTTATTTTGGGATTTTTGGAGTCCGTTTAGTATTTCTTTTCTTCGTTTTTCTGCCCCGCCAGCGCCGAAGGACCGAGCCGCCAGCCCCCACCCCGAAACCCAAGCCGACCAATCCGCCCCGCCAGCGCCGCCGCCGCCTTGCGCTGCGCCGCCACCGGACGTCGCCGCCGCCGCCGTTCCGTTCTACGAGGTAGCAGCCGGTTTAAAAAATGATCGGTTTTTTGTAAACCTAGATCTCGTTTTTTTAGAATCGGTTTTATTTCGGTTTTCTCGGTTTTTTTAATTTGCGGACGTTCGTCCGTACGTTCGTTTTAGCGAACGCTGTTCATCCGTTAGTCACATACAGCGAACGTTCGTTCATTAGCCTGTTCGTCAGTTTTTCTTTTTTCAGGGTTTTCCGCAATTATTTTCGATCGCGATTTCTGCCCTGATTTTCGTTTTAGTTTATCTTTTCACTCATTTATCGGAACCAGGCGATTCAAGCGCATGGATCTTCGTCTCAGAGCTCTCTTTTTGTTTAACCAACTTGAACAAGATTTTGGTACTATAAAATTTGACCTTAGTCCAGATTAGTAAACGGATCTTGTTTCTTTCGCAGTTTGAGTTTCGTTGCTCCGTTTGATTTGATTTTTTTGCAAACCGGAGTTTTTCAGTTGAACTTTTTGGTTAGATCTTATTATTTGAGATTTACCCGTGCATCTTTTCTTGGTTGCTTATGTATGCTATTGTATGTGTGCGATAGAACACCCGGAGTGCGAAGCGTGCTACTACGAGTCTTTAGGATTTGCAGATCGTCAGCAAGGCAAGGAACACTTTGATCATACCGCTTTATCACCCAGTTTTATGCATTAGTTTGAACCCTCACACATTGCATGAGTAGGATCTCTGAACATGTGGGTTTGGGAAGTAGAAGATGAGGTAGAACCTATCACCTATTTTATTATCAAACCCTTGGGAGTTACTTCTACGTTATGCTTATATTGCCATGCTATGCCCGTAGACGTGGATTGGGTTTGAGTGTATCCATGACAGGTGTGAGATTGTTAATTAATGGTTCAACTTAAGGTGGCAACTTTAATACACATCTGGGTGGATTGCTTGTGGGCACCTGGAGAATCCAGTGTTGTCCTAGGATATCCCGGAATACCCGTGTGATCATCCTATGGTCCGCCACCCAGGCTCAAAGGGATCATAAGATTATTCTTGCTAGAAACTTTCATGTGAAGCCACAAGCCATTATGGGATCTGAAATAGTTGAGTATGCTGTGTGACCTCTTTCAGTGGTGGGCTAGCAGATGTAGGGGAAAGTAGGTGTAACGGTCCACCCAGAGTAAAGAGTTAATGCTTTTGAAAAACTGTGTCTTGGTCATCCATTTCTCAAACACCCTATAGTGCGAGAAATCCAATGGAGGAGATCGAGTCTTGTGGGGAAAAGTGCGCAAACCTCTGTAGAGTGTGCAAACTAATCATGGCTAGCCATGTCCCCGGTTATGGACAATTTTGAGTATCTAGTACTTGAGTTATTGATTGGATCTCATCACTCTAAATTAATTTGTTGGGTTATGATTACTTTAATTGGGATTGAGTTGGAGGAATCTTCTCAATGATGTTTCAACCACCATGATAGTTAAATAAAATTTATTCCTTTGTTGTAGGAAAAAATTGGCTTTTTGCAGAACAATATAACCTTAGAGCCTCCACCAGCCATATATGCATGTAGTGGTAGCATTTATCTGTTCATTGCTCTACTGTGTTATGTTGCCAGCATATTCCATGTGCTGACCCATTTTCAGGCTGCAACATATCACGTTGCAGACTTTTCAAATGAGGAGTAAGGTGTGATAGGTCGTTTGTCACGCACTTAGCTATGCCGTTGGAGTTGATGGACTTACTTTATTTACCCATCCTTTCGCTGTTATCTTATTAGATGGCCATAAGCCATATTTATTGTAATAAGTTCTCTTTTGAGACATTCTTGTAATAAGCGTGTGATTGCTACTCTGTTATAAATCCTTCGAGTACTGTGTGTGTCAGCATTACCGATCCAGGGATGACACTGAAGCACAGAGACTTGACCGTCTGAGGTCGGGTCGCTACAAGATGGTATCAGAGCACACGCTGAATGTAGGACATGACCACTAAGAAAAGCCATAGGTCACTCTTCTCTACTCATTTCTAACTCCTCTCCAGTTTCTACTCTTTAGGATGGCGGACTCAAGAAGCAAGTTTGCACAACCGGATGAAGACACACCCTTTGGATGACACTTGAAGGAAGTCACTAGATACCTGAACATCGGAATACCAAGCTTCACCGGGACCTACACCGCCACCTTACCAGAAGAGGAGCGATGGATGATTCAAGTTCAAGTTACAGGAAGGACATTCACGCCAGTTACGGAGCCCATAGAATTTTCCTTTGATGCACCAACCTGGAGTCTAGGAAAGAGCATGGCAGCCCACATCGCCATAGGACGCATCGGCGAAGTTTACCACAAGGAGTTTAAGGACACTATCTACTAGATATGTGGGCGCCAAGATGAGCAATGGGAGATGATCAGCACCAGGAAGGACAGGTCCATTGCAGCATTCATCCAGGAATTAAACCATCACATTCGTCGCCAGGAGAACCAGATGTGCGCAAGCATGATAGATTTGAAGAAGGCGATGACTAGGATCATAGGGCTAGAAGAGGATCTTAAGCCTACACGCGATGGATATGAGGAGGAAATGACGATACTAGTGGAGATGAATGACAACCTAACAAGGAAGCTAGGAGTTTTCATGGGAGACCCCGCGCCAGGAGGAGAAGACGACGAACCTAAGGAGATTCGTTCTGGAGACTACATCATCATCGATGACACCGACTTCGACCCCGATGATAGTGATGATGATTATGAAGACGAAGTTGGAGAAGATATCATGGAGTCTTCCACCGATCAAAATTTCTAGTAGACCACCATATGATTCGTAGTATTCCCTATGTATATAGTGTAGTCTGAGCACTGTAACGATAGTCAGATCGATTGTATGCCCTTGCTTGATTGATTGAGTGATATGATATGATTGTGTTTGTCTCATGTGCATATGGGTAGTGTTCTCCTTAGTCCTCATTCTATTCTATTCTAATCTCTTCCCTCTAAAGCCATCAGATGCCTCCGAGACGTGACCCCAGATTTGCTTTTCCACCGGAGCTCACTTAGTTGATCCAGCAGCAGAATACACTGATGCAGTTGCTAGTTCAGAACCAAGGCAACAACAACAACAACCCTCCACCACCACCGCCAATTGACAACTTAGCCCGCTTTCTGAGGTTACAGCCGTCGGTGTTTTCTGGTAGCACCGAGCCCATAGTTGCGGATGATTGGCTACGTAGGATTGGAAGGGAGTTAACCACTGCCGGTTGCACAGATGCGGAGAAGGTGTGTTTTGTCGCACACCAATTGGATGGACCCGCGGCCGCATGGTGGGAGAATTACACAGCCACTTTTCCCATAGCCAATGTCACTTAGGAGCAGTTTCAGCAAGCTTTCCGCACAGCCCATGTTTCAACTGGAGCTATGAGCATGAAGAAGCGTGAGTTTCGCAACTTACGCCAGTGGATTCGTACTATAGGCCAGTACATGGAGGAGTTTAGTAAGTTATCTCGTTACGCCCCAGATGATGTGCCCACGGATGCCGCGAAGCAGGAGAATTTTATGGAAGTATTGAATGATGAGATGAACATGCAGGTGATGGTGGCAACATTCAACAACTACCAGGAGTTGGTAGATAAGGCTCTTATGATTGAAGGGAAGCAGCTGCAGATTGAGAGCCGCAAGAGGAAGTATGGACAAGGAAGGTATAATTCAGGAGCTCAGCAGAACCCCGTCTCACCCCGAACTCGGGAGGATTGACCCATAACCATGGAGTCCATAACCATAATGGAGGAATTCCGCATAACCACAAAGGCCCCAAGAATGGGAATGGGAATGGAGCAAGCAGTAATCAGAACTGCTCCACTCCAGCCACACCCACCAAGAAGGACCTAAGTCACATTACTTGTTTCAACTGCGGGAACACTGGAAACTATGCCACATAGTGTTCTGAAGCGAAGAATGGGAATGTCAATGGAAACTCTGGGAAGAATCCCAACCCTTTCAATAGGGGACAAGTGAACCACGTGAACGTGGAGGAGGTTAAAGAGCAGCCGGATGTGGTTATCAGTAAGTTTTTGGTTAAGTCATTTACTGCAATAGTTCTTTTTGATACTGGTGCATCGCATTCATACATATCAAGGGGATTCGTGGATAAATATAAGTTGCCCACTAAAGTTCTTAGGACACCTATGCTAGTAACCTCACCCAGAGCTGAGTATATGGCAAGCAGTGGATGTTTTCAGATGCCATTAACCATAGGTAGTCATGTTTTCCCATCCGACCTAATAATTCTGCAGTCACAAGGATTGGATGTGATACTAGGCATGGATTGGCTATCGATGTACGGGGGAAACATCGATTGCTAGTAAGTCGATTTTACTCACTACCCCGGAGGGGAAAAGGATCATGTATGTATCCCGGCATGCGCCGAGGAGGACCCAAGTAAATTCTCTCACAGGAGTTGTTCTGGAGGAAGTGCCTATTGTGAAGGATTACCCAGATGTATTTCTAGAGGAGTTACCAGGCATGCCACCGGATCGAGACATCGAGTTTTTGATAGTGTTGTTTCCAGGCACCGGACCGATATCGAAGAGACCATACCGGATGCCTACAAATGATCTGGAGGAGATTAAGAAGCAGATCAAGGAGTTGTTGGAGAAAGGTTACATTCGACGAAGTTCATCACCATGGGGAGCCCTAGTGCTTTTGGTTGAGAAGAAGGATAAGTCTCTGAGAATGGTTGTTGATTATCGGGCATTGAATGAGGTGACAATCAAGAACATGTACCCACTGCCGACGATCAATGATTTGTTTGACCAGCTGCAAGGAGCTAAAGTGTTTTCCAAGATCGATCTGCGATCAGGATATCACCAGCTGAAGATTAGAGAAAAGGATATACCTAAGATAGCTTTTACCACAAGGTATGGGATATATGAGTACACGGTAATGTCATTTGGATTGACTAATGCCCCTGCCTATTTCATGAGTATGATAAATAAGGTGTTCATGGAATTCTTGGATAAGTTTGCTGTGGTGTTCAGTGATGACATCTTGGTATACTCAAAGGATGAAGAGGAACACAAGGAACATTTGTGTTTGGTTCTTGAGAAGCTCAGGGAACATCAGTTATATGCCAAGTTTAGCAAATGTGAGTTTTGCTTGAAGGAAGTTGGATTTCTTGGACATGTTATATCAGGAGAAGGTATAGCAGTGGACCCTACCAAGGTTAAATCAGTCACTGAGTGGTTGGCACCCACCTCAGTCGGAGAGATCCGCAGTTTTCTTGGACTCGCGGAATACTATCGGAGATTCATTGATAATTTTTCCAAGATTGCGAAGCCTATGACGACATTGTTGAAGAAGTACACCAAGTTCCATTGGACTGAAGAATGTGAAGCAAGTTTCCAGGAGTTGAAGAAGCATTTGACTACATCCCCAGTGCTGATTCTGCCGGATATATGCAAGGATTTCCAAGTGTATTCCGATGCCTCTCGCTTAGGACTTGGAGGAGTACTTATGCAAGACAGAAGAGTTGTTTTGTATGCCTCACGACAACTTCTACCACATGAGTTGAATTATGCCATGCATGATTTGGAGTTGGTAGCGATAGTGCATGCGCTCAAAACCTGCAGACATTTTCTTATTGGGAACCGTTGTGATGTGTACACGGATCACAAGAGTTTGAAGTACATTTTTACTCAGAAGGAATTGAACCTCAGGCAGAGGAGATGGTTGGATCTTATAAAGGATTATGATATGAAATTAAACTATCATCTAGGCAAGGCCAATGTCATAGCAGACGCTTTGAGCCGAAAGAGTTATGCCAATACCCTAGTAACAGGAGGATTGCCAAGGGAGTTAGTAGAAGATCTCAGGGAGCTACGTCTGGAGATAGTTCCTAAAGGTTTTGTTACAACCATGGAAGTTCAGTCGACATTGTTGGGAAAGATTCGAGAAGCTCAGAAGGATGACAAATAAATCACTGAGATAAAGGAGAAGATGAGTGAAGGAAAAGCCAAGGGTTTTCGTGAGGATGAGCACGACACCTTGTGGTTCGAGGACCGTGTATATGTGCCCAATAATGCGGAGATTAGGAAGTTAATTCTACAGGAAGCTCATGACTCGCCATACTCGATACACCCCGGAAACACCAAGATGTATTTGGATCTGAAGGAGCATTTCTGGTGGATTGGTATGAAGAAGGATATTCCCGAGTATGTAGCCGTATGTGATGTATGTCAGAGAGTGAAGGCAGAGCATCAGAATCCAGCAGGATTACTGCAACCTATGCCGATACCCGAATGGAAGTGGGATAATCTTGGCATGGACTTTATCACAGGATTACCCAGGACCCGATCGGGATATGATTCTATCTGGGTAGTAGTGGACCGCTTGACCAAAGTAGCTCACTTTATCCCTATGAAAACCACTTATACAAGTGCGAAGTTGGCCAAGATATACATGACCAGGGTTGTATGTCTGCATGGAGTTCCGAGGACAATCGCATCAGATAGAGGACACACAGTTTACTTCAAAGTTTTGGCACCAACTGCACCAGACGTTGGGAACCAGGCTGGAGTTCAGTACTGCTTTTAACCCGTAGACAGATGGGCAGACCGAGGGAGTCAATCAGATTCTGGAGGACATGTTGAGAGCTTGTGCGCTAGACTATGGATCTAGTTGGGATGACAACTTGCCCTACGCGGAGTTATCTTACAACAACAGCTACCAGGCAATTTGAAGATGGCACCGTTCGAAGCCCTGTATGGAAGAAGATGCCGAACACCATTGATGTGGGATGAAGTTGGAGACCGCCAGTTGTTTGGACCGTATTTGATTAAGGAGTCCGAAGAGAAGGTTAAGCTGATTCGAGATAGACTAAAAATAGCTCAGTCTAAACAGAAGAGTTATGCAGACTCGAAACGCAAGGAGGTAGTCTATGAAATCGGAGACAAAGCATACATGCGAGTGTCACCTCTGCGAGGAGTTAAGCGTTTTGGAGTCAAGGGAAAGTTAGCCCCGAGATTTGTGGGACCGTACCGTGTTTTGGAACGCATGGGAGAGGTTACCTACAAGTTGGAGTTACCTGAAGGACTGTCAGGAGTTCATGATGTGTTTCATGTTTCCCAGTTGAAGAGGTGCCATGCGGAGATGGCCGATATTCCTCTGAGAGGTACAGTGCCCCTGGAAGCAATTCAGTTGGATAGTGATTTGACGTATGAGGAGAAACCTGTCAAGATTCTTGAGTTTGCCAGCCGAGTTACCCGCAGCAAGGTTATCAAGTTTTGCAAAGTTCAGTGGAGCCACCATACCGAGGATGAAGCCACTTGGGAACGAGAGGATGATCTACTCAAAGACCACCCACACCTATTCACTAGCCAACCCGAATCTCGAGGACGAGATTCATCTTAAGGGGGGTAGGTTTGTAACATCCCAAATTTTCAATTTGGAATGTTATACATATGTCATTCATGCATATCATATTTTATTGCATTTTGTTTCTTGATCCTCGAAATCCTAAGCAGCTCAAGGACCCACGAAGAGAGTTGGGGATTTCACGTTTTTCATATTTGAGTTTTATCAAATATTGAAACAAGGATCATTTTGGTTTTAATGATTTTTCTCTCCGAAAATATTTCATATCGAAATATATGAGAGGAGATAATATGACTTCTCCAAAATAAATGAAATATCGGAGGAAAATATTAAAATCAAATAATAAATTTTATTTGGATTTTTCTGCAATTTTATTTCAATTAGGAAAAATACTCATTTTTCAAAATTGCATTAGAGGCCGAAATAAATGTTCACTTTGTCCGGCATATTTTTAGAGGTATTTTGGGATTTTTGGAGTCTTCTTAGTATTTCTTTTCTTCGTTTTTCTGCGCGTCGGAATATTTAAAAAAAAATGAACCTCCTTATCGGGTTGTCTCCGCCTGGGACACCGACCCGGCCGGCCCTCTTAAAAGGCCGAAGGCCCGAGCCACCAGCCGCCAGCCGCCAGCCCCCACCCCGAAACCCTAGCCACCCGATCCGCCCCGTCACGAGCACCGCGCCACCGCCGGAAGCCGTCGCCGGAGTACGCCGTCGCCGCCGTTTTGTTCTACGAGGTAGCCGCCGGTTAAAAAAATGATCAGTTTTTCGTAAACCTAGATCTCGTATTTTTAGAATAGGTTTTATTTCAGTTTTCTCGGTTTTTTTATTTTGTGGGCGTTCGTCCGTACGTTCGTTTTAGCAAACGCCGTACATCCGTTAGTCACAGACAGCGAACATTCATTCGTTATCCTGTTCGTCAGTTTTTCTTTTTCCCGGGTTTTTCGCGATTATTTTCGATCGTGATTTCTGCCCTGATTTTCATTTTAGTTTATATTTTCGCTCGTTTATCGGAATCAGGCGATTCAAGCGCATGGATCTTTGTCTCGAAGCCCTCTTTTTGTTTAACCATCTTGAACAAGATTTTGGTACTGTAAAATTTGACCTTAATCCAGATTAGTAAGAGGATCTTGTTTCTTTCGTAGTTTGAGTTTCGTTGCTCCGTTTGATTTGATTCTTTTTGCAAACTGGAGTTTTTCAGTTGAACTTTTTGGTTAGATATTCTTATTTGAGATTTACCCGTGCATATTTGCTTGGTTGCTTATGTATGCTATTGTATGTTTGCGATAGAACACCCGGAGTGTGAAGCGTGCTACTACGAGTCTTTAGGATTTGCAGATCGTCAGCAAGGCAAGTAACACTTTGATCATACCGCTTTATCACCCAGTTTTATGCATTAGTTTCAACCCTCACACATTGCATGAGTAGGATCTCTTAACATGTGGGTTTGGGAAGTAGAAGATGAGGTAGAACCTATCACCTATTTTATTATCAAACCCTTGGGAGTTACTTCTACGTTATGCTTATATTGCCATGCTATGCTCATAGACGTGGATTGGGTTTGAGTGTACTCATGACAGATGTGAGATTGTTAATTAATGGTTCAACTTAAGGTGGCAACTTTAATACACATCTGGGTGGATTGCTTGTGGGCACCTGGAGAATCCAGTGTTGTCCTAGGATATCCCGGAATACCCGTGTGATCATCCTACGGTCCAGCACCCAGGATCAAAGGGATCATAAGATTATTCATGCTAGAAACTTCCGTGTGCAGCCACAAGCCATTATGGGCTCTGCCATAGTTGACTATATTGTGTGACCTCTTTCAATGGTGGGCTAGCAGATGTAGGGGAAAGTAGGTGTAATAGTCCACCCAGAGTAAAGAGTTAATGCTTCTGAAAGACTGTGTCTCAGTCATCTGTTTCTCAAACACCCTGTAGTGCGAGAGATCCAACGGAGGAGATCGAGTCTTATGGGGAAAAGTGCGCAAACCTCTGCAGAGCGTACAAACTAATCATGGTTATCCATGTCCCCAATTATGGACAATTTTGAGTATCTGGTACTTGAGTTATTGATTGGATCTCATCACTCTAAATTAATTTGTTGGCTTATGATTACTTTAATTGGGATTGAATTGGAGGAACCTTCTCAATGATGTTTCAACCACCATGATAGTTAAATAAAATTTATTACTTTGTTGTAGCAAAAAATTGGCTTTTCGCAAAACAATATAACCTTAGAGCCTCCACCAGCCATATATGCACGTAGTGGTAGCATTTATCTGTTCATTGCTCTACTGTGTTATATTGCCAGCATATTCCATGTGCTGACCCGTTTTCGGGCTGCAACATATCATGTTGCAGACTTTTCAGACGAGGAGTAAGGTGCGATAGGTCGTTTGTCATGCACTCAGCTATGCCATTGGAGCTGATGGACTCACTTTATTTACCCAGCCTTCCGCTGTTATCTTATTTAGATGGCCTTAAGCCATATTTATTGTAATAAGTTCTCTTTTGAGACATTCATTGTAATAAGCGTGTGATTGCTACACTGTTATAAATCCTTTGAGTACTGTGTGTGTCAGCATTACCGATCCAGGGATGACACTGAAGCACAGAGGCTTGACCGTTGGAGGTCGGGTCGCTACAAATCACTATTGGAAGTTTTCAAATACCTCTACCTACTGTCAAAAAGAAATATGAAATGCTTATTGTTGGGGACATTCATATCCCCATTGAGGTAACTTAGTGATTTGAAAGTTCTTTGGTTTCCTGCTAATCGAAAGTGGTTGTTAATAAGACCTGATCAACCTTATTAATGAATCATTTTTTGGAGGTATGAAGTTGATGAATTTAGTAAGCACTACCTTTTGTCCCTACCTTCTTATTCTCTGTTTTTATTAGTTAAATAAAATAAAATGCCATGTTTTATCTGTTTTCTGAATTTTCCATGCAATAAAAAAATGACCCAAAAATAAAAGTGCTTGGAATGCTCTGAAAAGTTTATACGATTTTCTTCTAAAATATTTCTGAATTTCTGGTGCAAATAATATCAGAGGGAGGTGCACCAGGTGGGCACAACCCACCTTGGCACGCCAGGACCCCCAGGCGCGCCCTGGTGGGTTGTGGTCCCCACGTGGGCCCCCTCACTTACCTCCTCATCCCACATCATCACCTACCTCTAGAAAAAAAATCTCCATTGCTTGCTTTCCCGTGTTCTTGCTCTCAAACCTACGGATTTCAATCTCTTTGCTTGAAGCTCCGTTTCTGAAACTATTTCGGGGGATTGTTTCTTGGTAAGTGACTCCACCGTTTGTCTAATTAGTTTTTGTTTTTGTGGTTTATATTTTGAATAATTAGCTACTCTTGGTGCTGTTGTAGATGAGCTTGCATGTTGAATTCTTAGAGTTATAAGTAGTTTGAATGCTTGCTATGGCCTTTATGTATCCCTATGAGTAATTTCTATCAATTCTGTGAAGTTCTGTTGAGAAAAAATTATGGACTAAATTTTTAGATTTTTGTTCATAGGAAAATTGTATGCGAACATTATGAACTTGTTTGGAAGGAATTCCTCGAGGAGAAGATCCTCGAGGGCATCTTCTAGTGACAGTTCCGCCCGCCGTTCTTATGTTGAACCAAGTGAAAGTCCCACACAAGGTGCCGCTACCAAAACATGCTTATGGCCTTGCGATGAGTATATGATGCGGGTGGGCATTAAGGAGGAATCTGAGAAATATGTTCACAATGTCGGTCTCGGTCCCTACATTTCAGATAAGTGTGAACAATGCCACATTCTCACTGATACGTTTGTCAAAGGATTAAAAAATTTCCCTCGTGAGTCTAGGGTGTCTTTTAAGCTTTATGATAATCCATTTACTATCTCACTGGAAAATTTTGCTCACCATTGCAAACTTCCATTTTGGGGTTCGCTTGACGAACCACCAAAGGTTGAGTTCTGTAGTGAACCGACCTCAGATGGCCAAGTCTCTGTGCTTCAGTGTCATCCCTGGATCGGTAATACTAACACACACAGTACTCGAAGGATTTATAACAGAGTGGCAATCACACACTAATTACATCGAATGTCTCAAAAGATAACTTATTACAATAATATGGCTTAAGGCCATCTAATACGATAACAACGGAAGGCTTGGAAGATAAAGTGAGTCCATCAACTCCAACGACATAGCTGAGCTGCACGGCAATGACCTAACAAACCTTACTCCTCATCTAAAAAGTCCGCAACATAACACATTGCAGCCCGAAAACGGGTCAGCACATGGAATATGCTGGCAAAGTAACACAGTAGAGCAGGAACAGAATGATGCTATCACTACATGCATATTTGGCTGGTGGAAAGCTCTATGGTTATAGTTTTTGCGAAAAGCCAATTTTTCCCTTCAACAAAGGAATAGATTTTAATTTAACTATCATGGTAGTTGAAACATCACTGAGAAGGTTCCTCCAACTCAATCCCAATTAAAGTGATTAACAACCCAACAATATTATTTAAGAATGATGAGAAACATGTGATAACCCAAATACTAGATACTCAAGAATTGTCCATAACTGAGGACACGGCTAACCATGATTAGATTATACACTCTGCAGAGGTTTGTGCACTTTTCCCCACAAGACTTGATCGCCTCCGTTGGATGTCTCGCACTACAAGGTGTTTGAGAAACGGATGACCAAGACACAGTCTTTCAGAAACATTAACTCTCTACTCCGGACAGACCATACCAAACCTACATCCCACTACCTGCTGATCTGCCTCTTCAAGAGCTTCACGTAACTTACTCAACTATGCTAGAGCCCATAATAGCTTGTGGCTGCACACGGAAGTTTCTAGCATGAATCATCTCAGTTCCCTTTGAGCCTGGGTGGCGGTCCATAGGAAGATCACACGGGTACTCCGGGATTTCCAAAAATACAGGCAACACTGGATACTCCAGGTGCCTCAATCCACCCAGATGTTAATTTAAGTTGCCACCTTAAGTTGAACCATTAATTAACAAACTCACATCTGTCATGGATTTCGCTCAAACCCAAACCACGTCTACGAGCATAGCATAGCGTAGCAATATAAGCAACGCGTAGAAGTAACTCCCAAGGGTTTGAATGCAATAGGGTAATAGGTTCTACCTCATCAACTACTTCCCAACCCACAAGTTAATGACATCCTAATCATGCAATGTTTGAGGATTGGAACTAATGCATAAAAACTGGGTGATAAAAGGGATATGATCAAAGTGTTACTTGCCTTACTGACGGTGTGTGAAACCTAGGGACACGTAGTAGCACGCTTCGCACTCCGGGTGTTCTATCGCAAACAGACAATAACATACATAAGCAACAAGCAAAGATGTGCAAGCAAAACTCAAATAAAAGAGCTTGACCGGAAGGTTCAACTTAAGAACTCCGGTTCGCAAAAAGAATCAAATCAAACGGAGCAACGAAACTCAAACGGCAAAAGAAAGAAGCTTCGTTTACTAATCTGAACCTAGGTCAAATTTTACAGTAGAAAAAACTTATTTAAGTTGGTTAAATGGAAAGAGGGTTTCCAGATGAAACTCTAGGCGCTTGAATAAACTGATTCCGACTAACGAGCGAAAAGATAAACAGAAACTAAGATCGGATCAGAAATCGCGATCAGAAAACTCGCGGAATAAATCCAATAAAAGAAAACTGACGAACAGACTAACGAACGAGCGTTCGTTAGCTGTAACTAACGGGCGAAAACCGTTCGTTAAAACGAACATACGGACGAACATCTGCTAACTAGAAAAACCGAGAAAAACCGGCGGCTACCTCCGGCGAGGCGAGGTGGCGGGGCGGCGGCTTGCGGGGCGGCGGCGGCGGCGCTGGGCGCGGCAAGCGGCCGTGGCAAGCGGTGGCGGCGGCGGCTAGCGCGGGCGGCGGGGTTGGCGCGGGGCGGAGGTGGCTGTGGGGGTGGGGGCTCGGGCGGCGCGCATATAAAGGGGCGGGGCGGGGCGGCTTGGAGGAGGGGCCAAGGCGAAGGCGGTGGAGTCCGGCTCGGACTCCTCGTCCGAGTTGGCGTAGGCGGCGCGCGCGCGGGGAAGGCGGTGGCGGCGGCGGCCTGGCTCGGCTGGGCCTTAGGCCCAGTCGGGCGTGGGAACTTTTTTTTAAATAATTTCACCGACCGAAATAAAATCCTAGAAAAATAAATAAAAATCTAAAAATGCAATTTCACCGAACGAGATGAACATTTTCTTGGCCTAAAATGCAATTTTGAAAATGTGCAATTTTTCTAATGCAAACAAAATTGCAATAAAATCCAAATAAAACAAATATTTGATTTTAATATTTTTCCTCCAATATTTCAATTATCTTGGAGAAGTCATATTATCTCCTCTCATATATTTTGATATGAAATATTTTCGGAGAGAAAAATAATTAAAACCAAAATCCTCGTTTCAAAATTTGATAAAATCAAATTTGAAAACCGGGAAAATCCTTCCGAGGGTCCTTGAGTTGCTTAGGATTTCGAGGATCGCGAGACGGAATGCAAATAAAATATGATATGCATGGATGACTATGTATAACATTCCAAATTGAAAATTTGGGATGTTACAAACCTACCCCCCTTAAGATGAATCTCACCCTCGAGATTCGGCTTGGCTAGAAAATAGGTGTGGGTGGTCTTTGCGAAGATCATCCTCTCATTCCCAGGTGGCTTCATCCTCGGTATGGTGGCTCCACTGAACTTTGCAAAACTTAATAACCTTACTGCGGGTGACTCGGCTGGCAAACTCAAGAATCTTAACTGGCTTCTCCTCGTAAGTCAAATCACTGTCCAACTGAATTGCCTCCAACGGTACTGTATCTCTTAACGGTATATCGGCCATCTCAGCATGACACTTCTTCAAATGTGAAACGTGAAACACATCATGAACTCCTGACAATCCCTCGGGTAATTCCAACTTGTAGGCAACTTCTCCCATCCTTTCCAAAACAAGATACGGTCCTACAAATCTCGGAGCTAATTTCCCCTTAACTCCAAAATGTTTCACTCCTCGCAAGGGAGATACTCGCAAATATACTCTATATCCAATTTCATAGGTCACTTCTTTGTGTTTTGAGTCCGCATAACTCTTATGTCTGGACTGAGCAATCTTCAATCTATCACGAATCAATTTAACCTTCTCCTCAGACTCCTTGATCAAGTCTGGTCCAAACAACTGTCGGTCTCCTACCTCATCCCACATCAAGGGTGTTCTGCACTTGCGTCCATACAGGGCTTCAAACGGTGCCATATTCAAACTGGCTTGGTAGCTATTGTTGTACGAGAACTCTGCGTAAGGCAAATTGTCATCCCAACTAGATCCATAATCTAGCGCACAGGCTCTCAACATGTCCTCCAAAATTTGGTTCACTCTCTCGGTCTGTCCATCTGTTTGTGGGTGAAAAGTTGTACTGAACTCTAACCTCGTCCCCAAAGTCTGGTGTAATTGATGCCAAAACTTTGAAGTAAACTGTGTTCCTCTATCTGATACGATGGTCCTCGGAACTCCATGCAGACATACGATCCTGGACATATAAATCTTGGCCAACTTTGCACTGGTATAAGTGGTTTTCACTGGGATGAAGTGAGCCACTTTGGTCAAGCAATCAACTACTGCCCATATTGAATCATATCCTGCTTTAGTCCTGGGCAATCCGGTGATAAAATCCATGCCAAGTTTATCCCACTTCCATTCGGGTATCGGCATAGGCTGTAATAATCCTGCTGGCTTCTGATGTTCTGCCTTCACTCGCTGACATACATCACATACGGCTACATACTCGGCAATATCCTTCTTCATACCGGTCCACCAGAAACGTTCCTTCAAATCCAGATACATCTTGGTGTTTCCGGGGTGTATCGAGTATGGTGAGTCATGAGCCTATTGAAGTATTAACGTTCTGATCTCCTGGTTATTGGGCACATAAACTCGGTCCTCAAACCATAGGGTATCGTGCTCATCTTCACGAAAACCTTTGGCCTTTAATTTGCTCATCTTCTCCTTTATCTCGGCAATCTCCTTGTCATCCTTCTGAGCTTCCCGAATCTTGTCCAGCAATGTCGGTTGGACCTCCATTGTTGCAACGAATCCTCTAGGAACAATCTCCAATCGAAGTTCCATGATATTCTCTACTAACTCCTTAGGCAATCCCTTACTTTCAAGGATATTAGCATAACTCTTCCTGCACAAGGCGTCTGCTACAACATTGGCCTTTCCTGGGTGATAGTGTAGCTTCATATCATAATCCTTTATAAGCTCCAACCATCTCCTCTGTCTAAGGTTCTGTTCCTTCAGGGTGAATATGTACTTCAAACTCTTATGGTCCGTGTATACATCACATCGGTTTCCAATAAGGTAATGCCTCCAGGTCTTCAATGCATGCACTACGGCTGCTAACTCCAAATCATGCGTGGCATAGTTCAACTCATGAGGTTTTAGTTGTCATGAGGCATACGAAACAACCCTTCCATCCTGCATAAGTACACATCCAAGTCCTAAGCGAGAGGCATCGCAATACACTTGGAATTCCTTATGTATATCTGGTAGTGTTAGCACTGGTGATGTAGTCAATCGTTCCTTCAACTCCTGGAAACTTGCCTCGCAATCTTAGGTCCATTTAAACTTAGTATCCTTCTTTAACAGTTCAGTCATTGGCTTCGCAATCTTGGAAAAGTTCTCAATGAATCTCCGATAGTAACCTGCGAGTTCAAGGAAACTGCGGATCTCGCTAACTGAGGTGGGTGCCAACCATTCAGTGACTGGCTGAATTTTGCTGGGGTCTATTGCTATACCTTCTCCCGATATAACATGTCCAAGGAACCCGACTTCCTTCAACCAAAACTCGCATTTGCTAAACTTAGCATACAACTGGTGTTCCCTGAGTTTCTCGAGAACTAAGCGCAAATGCTCCTTGTGCTCCTCCTCGTTCTTCGAGTATACCATAATATCATCAATAAACACCATAACAAACCTGTCTAAATACTCCATGAACACCTTGTTCATCATGCTCATGAAATAAGCAGGGACATTAGTCATTCCAAATGACATGACCGTGTACTCGTATAATCCATACCGCGTCGTGGACGCTGTCTTTGGTATATCCTTCTCACGTATCTTCAACTGATGGTATCATGATCACAGATCGATCTTCGAAAACACCTTAGCTCCTTGCAACTGATCAAACAGATCATTGATCATTGGCAGTGGGTACTTGTTCTTAATCGTCACCTCATTCAAGGCTCGATAATCAACAACCATCCTTAGGGATTTGTCCTTCTTCTCAACCAAAAGCACAGGGGCTCCCCAAGGTGATGAACTTTTTTGAATGTATCCTTTTTCCAATAACTCCTAGATTTGTTTCTTGATTTCCTCCAGATCATTTGCGGGCATCCGATAGGGTCTCTTGGATATTGGTCTTGTTCCTGGCAACAGCTCTATCAAAAACGCAATGTCTCTATCCGGTGGCATGCCTGGTAACTCCTCGGGAAAAACATCTAGATAATCCTTCACTACAGGCACTTCCTCCTGAACAACTCCCGTAAGGGCATTCACTTGGCTCCTCCTAGGCACATGCCTAGACACATACTTAATCATTTTTCCCTCCGGGGTGGTAAGATAAATCGACTTACTAGCACAGTCAATACTCCCTCCAAACCTTGACATCTAGTCCATACCTAATATCACATCCAATCCTTGTGACTCCAAGATAATTAGGTCGGACGGAAAAACATGTGTGCCAATGGTTAAGGGTACCTGGTCGCACCATCGGCTAGCCATGTATTCTGCTCCGGGTGAGCTTACTAATAGAGGGGTCCTAAGGGTTTGGGTTGGTAGTTTAAACTTATCCACAAATCCCCTTGATATGTATGAATGCGATGCACCGGTATCGAAAAGAACAAGAGCGGTAAATGACTTAACCAAAAATTTACCTATTACCGCGTCCGGCTGCTCTTCAACCTCCTCCACGTTAACGTGGTTCACTTGTCCTTTGTTGAATGGATTGGGTTTCTTCCCAGCGCTCCCATTTCTGTTTCCATTCTTTCCTTCAGGGCACTCCGTGGCGTAGTGTCCAGTCTTCCCACGCTTGAAGCAAGTAACGTGACTTAGATCTCTTTTGGCGGGTGTGGCTGGATTGGGGCGGTTCTGATTATTGTTGGTTCCGTTCCCATTCCCATTCTTATAACCATTGTGGTTATGCGATCCTCCTCCAGTGTGGTTGTGACCTCCATGGTTATGAACAAGTCCTCCCGAATTCGGGGTTAGGCGTGGCTTCTGCCGTGCTCCTGAATTATACTTCCCTTGTCCATACTTTCTCTTGTGGCTCTCAATCTGCTGCTGCTTCCCTTCAATCATAAGAGCCTTATCTACCAACTCCTGGTAGTTGTTGAAGGTTGCTACCATCAACTGCATGCTCGTCACATCGCTCAGCCCTTCCATAAACTTCTCCTGCTTTGCGGCATCTGTGGCCACATCATCAGGGGCATAGCGTGATAACTTGCTAAAATCATCCACGTACTGAGCCACAGTACGGTTCCCCTGGCGTCGGTTGCGGAACTCCCGCTTCTTCATCTACATAGCTCCAGTGCAGAAAGCTTGCTGAAACTGGTCCCAAGTGACGTTGGCTATGGGGAAAGTGGCTGTGTAATTCTCCCACCATGAGGCTGCAGGTCCATCCAATTGATGTGCGACAAAGTGCACCCTCTAGGCATCTGTGCAACCTGTAGTGGTTAACTCCCTTCCAATATGGCGTAGCCAATCATCAGCAACTATTGGCTCGGTGCTACTGGAAAACACCGGTGGTTGTAACCTTAGAAAATGGGCTAGGTTGTCCACTGGCGGCGGGTTGTTGTTGTTGTTGTTTCCCTGGTTCTGAACTAGCAATCGAATCAAAGTATTCTGCTGCTGGATCAACTGGGTGAGCTCCGGTGGGAAAGCAAAACCGGTGTCACGTCTCGGAGGCATCTGATGGGTTTAGATGGGAGAGATCAGAATAGAAAAGGGGTCTAATGAGAAAACACTACCCATATGCACATGAGACAAACACAAACATTTCACTCAATCAATCAAGCAAGGGCATACAAACGGTCTAGGACTATCGCAAAGTGCTCATCTACTACTGATTACATGGGGAAATACTACTAATATTTGGTGGTCATCTAGAAATTTTGATCGGTGGAAGACTCCATGATGTCTGCTCCAGCTTCGTCTTCAAAGTCATCATCACTAGGATCGGAATCGGTGTCATCGATGATGATGTAGTCCTCGGGGCGTATCTCCTTGGGTTCTTCTTCTTCTTCTATTGGTGCCCGTCCTCCCATGAATGCTCCAATCTTCTTGACTAGGTCGTCATTCTTCTTCGGTAGTGTCTTGATTTCCTCCTCATATCCATCGCATGTAAACTTGAGTTCTTCCTCCAGCTCGATGATTCTAGTCTTCACCTTTTTCAAGTCCATCATGTCCGCGCACATCTAGTTCTCCTGACGTCGAATGTGCTGGTTTAACTCCTGGATGAAAGCTGCAATGGATCTATCCTTCCTGGTGCTGATTACTTCCCATTGCTCGCCTCGGCGCCCACATATTTGGTAGATAGTGTCCTTAAGCTCCCTGTTGTAGACCTCTCCAATGTGTCCCATGGTAATGTGGGCTGCCATGATCTTGCCTAGACTCCAGGTGGGTGCTTCAAAAGAAAACTCTATGGGTTTAGAAGTTGGCGAGAACGTCCTTCCTGGAACTTGTACTTGAACCATCCAGCGCTCCTCTTTGGGTAAAGTGGCGTTGTACATTCCGGTGAAGCTTGGTATTCCAATGTTCAAGTACCTAGTGACTTCCTTAAAGTGGCATCCAAAAGGTGTGTCTTCATCTGGTTGCGCAAACTTGTTCTTCATCTCCGCCATCCTAAAGAGTAGAAAATGGAGAGAAGTCAGAAATGAATAGAGAAGTGTGACCTAGGGTTTATCTTAGTGGTCGTGTCCTACACTCAGCGTGTGCTTTGATACCATCTTGTAGCGACCCGACCTCAGATGGCCAAGTCTCTGTGCTTCAGTGTCATCCCTATATCGGTAATGCTGACACACACAGTACTCGAAGGATTTATAACAGAGTGGCAATCACACACTTATTACATCGAATGTCTCAAAAGAGAACTTATTACAATAATATGGCTTAAGGCCATCTAATACGATAACAACGGAAGGCTTGGAAGATAAAGTGAGTCCATCAACTCCAACGGCATAGCTGAGCTGCACGGCAACGACCTAACGAACCTTACTCCTCGTCTGAAAAGTCTGCAACATAACATGTAGCAGCCCGAAAACGGGTCAGCACATGGAATATGCTGGCAAAGTAACACAGTAGAGCAGGAACAAAATAATGCTATCACTACATGCATATTTGGCTGGTGGAAAGCTCTATGGTTATAGTTTTTGCGAAAAGCCAATTTTTCCCTACAACAAAGGAATAGATTTTAATTTAACTATCATGGTAGTTGAAACATCATTGAGAAGGTTCCTCCAACTCAATCCCAATTAAAGTGATTAATAACCCAACAATATTATTTAAGAATGATGAGATACATGTGATAACCCAAATACTAGATACTCAAGAATTGTCCATAACCGGGGACACGGCTAACCATGATTAGATTATACACTCTGCAGAGGTTTGTGCACTTTTCCCCACAAGACTCGATCGCCTCCGTTGGATTTCTCGTACTACAAGGTGTTTGAGAAACGGATGACCGAGACACAGTCTTTCAGAAACATTAAATCTCTACTCCAGACAGACCATACCAAACCTACATCCCACTACCTGCTAATCTACCTCTTCAAGAGCTTCACGTAACTTACTCAACTATGCTAGAGACCATAATAGCCTGTGGCTGCACACGGTAGTTTCTAGCATGAATCATCTCAGTTCCCTTTGAGCCTGGGTGGCAGTCCATAGGAAGATCACACGGGTACTCTAGGATTTCCAAAAATACAGGCAACACTGGGTACTCCAGGTGCCTCAATCCACCCAGATGTTAATTTACGTTGCCACCTTAAGTTGAACCATTAGTTAACAAACTCACATCTGTCATGGATTTCACTCAAACCCAAACCACGTCTATGAGCATAGCATATCATAGCAATATAAGCAACGAGTAGAAGTAACTCCCAAGGGTTTGAATGCAACAGGGTAATAGGTTCTACCTCATCAACTACTTCCCAGCCCACAAGTTAATGACATCCTAATCACACAATTTTTGAGTATTGGAACTAATGCATAAAAACTTGGTGATAAAAGGGATATGACCAAAGTGTTACTTGCCTTGCTGACGGTCTGCGAAACCTAGGGACTCGTAGTAGCACGTTTCGCACTCCGTGTGTTCTATCGCAAACAAACAATAACATACATAAGCAACAAGCAAAGATGCACAAGCAAAACTCAAATAAAAGAGGTTGACCAGAAGGTTCAACTTAAGAACTCCGGTTCGCAAAAAGAATCAAATCAAACGGAGCAACGAAACTCAAACGGCCAAAGAAAGAAGCTTCGTTTACTAATCTGAACCTAGGTCAAATTTTACAGTAGAAAAAACTTATTTAAGTTGGTTAAACGGAAAGAGGGTTTCGAGACGAAACTCTAGGCACTTGAATTGCCTGATTCCGACTAACGAGCGAAAAGATAAACAGAAACAAAGATCGGATTAGAAATCGCGATCAGAAAACTCGCGGAATAAAACTGATGAAGAGACTAATGAATGACCTGTAACTAACGGGCGAAAACCGTTCGCTAAAACGAACGTACGGACGAACGTCCGCTAACTAGAAAAACCGAGAAAAATCGGCGATCTGAAAAAAATGAATCTAGGATTTTCTAAAAAACCGAACAGTTCTTAAAAAAACCGGCGTCTCGGATCCGGCGGCTACCTCCGGCGAGGGGCTCCTACAAGGCGAGGTGGCGGGGCGGCGGCGGCGGTGGCTAGCGCCGGCGGCGGGGTTGGCGCGGGGCGGCGGTGGCTGTGGGGGTGGGGGCTCGGGCGGCGCGTATATAAAGGGTCGGGGCGGGGCGGCTTGGAGGAGGGGCCAAGGCGGCGGCGGTGGAGTCCGGCTCGGACTCCTTGTCTGAGTCGGCGGCGGCGGCGCGCGCGCGGGGAAGGCGGCGGCGGCCTGGCTCGGCTGGGCCTTAGGCCCAGTCGGGCGCGGGAACTTTTTTTAAAAAATAATTTCACCGACCGAAATAAAATCCTAGAAAAATAAATAAAAATCTAAAAATGCCAAAATAAAATTTCACCGTCTAAATAAAATATTTATAACGAGATGAACATTTTCTTGGCCCTAAAATGCAATTTTGAAAACGTGCAATTTTTCTAATGCAAACAGAACTGCAGTAAAATCCAAATAAAACAAATATTTGATTTTAATATTTTTCCTCCAATATTTCAATTATCTTGGAGAAGTCATATTATCTCCTCTCATATATTTTGTTATGAAATATTTTCGGAGAGAAAAATAATTAAAACCAAAATCCTCGTTTCAAAATTTGATAAAATCAAATTTGAAAACCAGGAATATCCCCAACTCTGTCTCCGAGGGTCCTTGAGTTGCTTAGGATTTTGAGGATCACGAGACGGAATGCAAATAAAATATGATATGCATGGATGACTATGTATAACATTCCAAATTGAAAATTTGGGATGTTACAAACCTAGCCCCCTTAAGATGAATCTCGCCCTCGAGATTCGGGTTGGCTAGAAAATAGGTGTGGGTGGTCTTTGCGAAGATCATCCTCTCGTTCCCAGGTGGCTTCGTCCTCGGTATGGTGGCTCCACTGAACTTTGCAAAACTTAATAACCTTACTGCGGGTGACTCGGCTAGCAAACTCAAGAATCTTAACTGGCTTCTCCTCGTAAGTCAAATCACTGTCCAACTGAATTGCCTCCAAGGGTACTGTATCTCTTAACGGTATATCAGCCATCTCAGCATGACACTTCTTCAGCTGTGAAACGTGAAACACATCATGAACTCCTGACAATCCCTTGGGTAATGCCAACTTGTAGGCAACTTATCCCATCCTTTCCAAAACAAGATACGGTCCTAATCTCAGAGCTAATTTCCCCTTAACTCTAAAACGTTTCACTCCTCGCAAGGGAGATACTCGCAGATATACTATATCTCAAATTTCATAGGTTACTTCTTTGTGTTTTGAGTCCGCATAACTCTTCTGTCTGGACTGAGCAATCTTCAATCTATCACGAATCAATTTAACCTTCTCCTCAGACTCCCTGATCAAGTCTGGTCCAAACAACTGTCGGTCTCCAACCTCATCCCACATTAAGGGTGTTCTGCACCTGCGTCCATACAGGGCTTCAAACGGTGCCATATTCAAACTGGCTTGGTAGCTATTGTTGTACGAGAACTCTGCGTAAGGCAAATTGTCATCCCAACTAGATCCATAATCTAGCGCACAGGCTCTCAACATGTCCTCCAAAATTTGGTTCACTCTCTCGGTCTGTCCATCTGTCTGTGGGTGAAAAGTTGTACTGAACTCTAACCTCGTCCCCAAAGTCTGGTGTAATTGATGCCAAAACTTTGAAGTAAACTGTGTTCCTCTATCTGATACGATGGTCCTCGGAACTCCATGCAGACATACGATCCTGGACATATAAATCTTGGCCAACTTTGCACTGGTATAAGTGGTTTTCACTGGGATGAAGTGAGCCACTTTGGTCAAGCGATCAACTACTACCCATATGGAATCATATCCTGCTTTAGTCCTGGGCAATCCGGTGATAAAATCCATGCCAAGTTTATCCCACTTCCATTCGGGTATCGGCATAGGCTGTAATGATCCTGCTGGCTTCTGATGTTCTGCCTTCACTCGCTGACATACATCACATACGGCTACATACTCGGCAATATCCTTCTTCATACCGGTCCACCAGAAACGTTCCTTCAATACAGATACATCTTGGTGTTTCCGGGGTGTATCGAGTATGGTGAGTCATGAGCCTCTTGAAGTATTAACGTTCTGATCTCCTGGTTATTGGGCACATAAACTCGGTGCTCAAACCATAGGGTATCGTGCTCGTCTTCACGGAAACCTTTGGCCTTTCCTTTGCTCATCTTCACCTTTATCTCGGCAATCTCCTTGTCGTCCTACTGAGCTTCCCGAATCTTGTCCAGCAATGTCGACTGGACCTCCATTGTTGCAACGAATCCTCTAGGAACAATCTCCAATCGAAGTTCCATGATATTCTCTGCTAACTCCTTAGGCAATCCCTTACTTTCAAGGATATTAGCATAACTCTTCCTGCTCAAGGCGTCTGCTACAACATTGGCCTTTCCTGGGTGATAGTGTAGCTTCATATCATAATCCTTTATAAGCTCCAACCATCTCCTATGTCTAAGGTTCAGTTCCTTCTGGGTGAATATGTACTTCAAACTCTTGTGGTCCGTGTATACATCACATCGGTTTCCAATAAGGTAATGCCTCCAGGTCTTCAATGCATGCACTACGGCCGCTAACTCCAAATCATGCGTGGCATTGTTCAACTCATGAGGTTTTAGTTGCCGTGAGGCATACGAAACAACTCTTCCATCCTGCATAAGTACATATCCAAGTCCTAAGCGAGAGGTGTCGCAATACACTTGGAATTCCTTATGTATATCCGGCAGTGCTAGCACTGGTGCTGTAGTCAACCGTTCCTTCAACTCCTGGAAACTTGCCTCGCAATCTTCGGTCCATTTAAACTTAGTATCATTCTTTAACAGTTCAGTCATTGGCTTCGCAATCTTGGAAAATTTCTCAATGAATCTCCGATAGTAACCTGCGAGTCCAAGGAAACTGCGCATCTCGCTAACTGAGGCGGGTGCCAACCATCCGGTGACTGGCTGAATTTTGCTGGGGTCTACTGTTATACCTTCTCCCGATATAACATGTCCAGGTAACCCGACTTCCTTCAACCAAAACTCGCATTTGCTAAACTTAGCATACAACTGGTGTTCCCTGAGTTTCTCGAGAACTAAGCGCAAATGCTCCTTGTGCTCCTCCTCATTCTTCGAGTATACCATAATATCATCAATAAACACCACAACAAGGCGGGGTTGGCGCGGGGCGGCGGTGGCTGTGGGGGTGGGGGCTCGGGCGGCGCATATATAAAGGGGCGGGGCGGGCGGCTTGGAGGAGGGGCCAAGGCGACGGCGGTGGAGTCCGGCTCGGACTCCTCATCCGAGTCGGCGGCAGCGACGCGCGCGCGGGGAAGGCGGTGGCGATGGCGGCCTGGCTCGGATGGGCCTTAGGCCCAGTCTGGTGCGGAAACTTTTTTTTTAAAATAATTTCGCCGACTGAAATAAAATCCTAGAAAAATAAATAAAAATCTAAAAATTCCAAAATAAAATTTCACTGTCTAAATAAAATATTTAGAACGAGATGAACATTTTCTTGGCCCTTAAATGCAATTTTGAAAACGTCCAATTTTTCTAATGCAAACAAAATTGCAATAAAATCCAAATAAAACAAATATTTGATTTTAATATTTTTCCTCCAATATTTCAATTATCTTGGATAAGTCATATTATCTCCTCTCATATATTTTGATATGAAATATTTTCGAAGAGAAAAATAATTAAACGAAAATCCTCGTTTCAAAATTTGATAAAATCAAATTTGAAAACTGGGAAAATCCCCAACTCTCTCTCCGAGGGTCCTTGAGTTGCTTAGGATTTCGAGGATCGCGAGACGGAATGCAAATAAAATATGATATGCATGGATGACTATGTATAACATTCCAAACTGAAAATTTGGGATGTTACAAGTTCAAAGCTTTCTTAACTAGTCTTTGCAACGGTGAGAGGAGGGGAGTGACACAAGGTAGAATAAAGAGTATACATTTTCCCGCAATTTAGTACTTTGCATTAATTAACTGGAAATGTATAGTAGGAAAGCGATACTGTAGTACACTTTGTGCTCCAGACTTGAGCCTTATTCGCATTGCCCTCACCGGTGGAAGGAATTATAACCTTGGGGTAATTGTTGCACGTAGCCTTCAGCACAATGCTAATAGTGGCTGGTTCTATGGTGGAATTTATGCCACACGTCTAGCACGAGGGCTCGGTGTTTCACCTTTGCCCTTTGATCCTATCCTACCCACGTAGTATTTAGATTTTGATGCTTTAAAAGAGCATAAAATCCTTAAATGAAAGATTCATGACTTCACTTACAATCTGTTGTTTAACCAAACATCTGTTGTGGACACATATTTTCCTGCGCCTGCTCTTTTTGACTATCACAGTAGAGGAAGATATTTTGTTCTTGAGAGCGAGGCTCGAGCTCACAATGCAGCAGTGAAGGCAGCACAGCAGGCTGAGGCCTCCGCACCGAGAGCCTCCGTGAGCTACCACGCCAACTACTATCTAGACTACTGATCGATTACCAACTTAGGCCAAAAGCCTAAGCTTGGGGGAGTACGTGTTTCTCACCGACATTATATTCATGTTCACACATATCATTCTATATGTCGGTGTTCACACTTTTTCATTGTATCATCCATGCTTAGATTTATTTTCTTGCTTTCTTCTTGTGAGTTTGAAAAACTTTAGAAAAAACAAAAAAATTAGTTGTGGTAATTTACTTTCTATGCATGCTTAGTAGTATTATTAAAAATAAAACCAAAAAAGATTTCCTTGTTCTTCCTTTGCTTGTTGGGAGCTTTCCTGTAGCGACCCGACCTCAGACGGTCAAGTCTCTATGCTTAAGTGTCATCCCTGGATCGGTATGCTGACACACACAGTACTCGAGGTTTTATAACAGAGGTAAATCACATGTATAAAGTAACGTAAATACTAATACATCAATCCAAATAGCGGAAGTAACAACAAGGTTGTGGACTCCCATCAACACCAACGGCAAAGTTGAGTGTAGAAATCATAACCCTAACGTATCACTTACTCATCGTAAGAATCCTGCAACACGAGACATTGCAGCCACAAAGGGTCAGTACACTGAATGCACTGGCAATTTCACACTATAGAGCAATGCTGAATAATGGCTATCACTACATGCATATTTGGCTGGTGGAGGCTCTAAGTTTAAGTTTTGCATAAAGCTAATTTTCCCTACAACAAAGGAATATATTTTATTTAACTACCAAGTTTGTTGAAATTATTGAGAAGGTTCCTCCAACTCAATCCCAAAATAATAATTATAACCCCTCAAATTAATTAAGTAAAAGTGATGAGATCAAATCAATAATTCAAGTACCAGATACTCAAGATGTCCATAACCGGGGACCCAGCTAATCATGATTAGTTTGTACACTCTGCAGAGGTTTGCGCACTTTTCCCCACAAGACTCGATATCCTCCGTTGGATTTCTCGCACTTCATGGTCTTTGAGAAATGGATGACTGCTACCTCTTGAGCATGCGTTGGTTTTCCCTTGAAAAGGAAATGGTGATGCAGCAAAGCAGCGTAAGTATTTCCCTCAGTTTTTGAGAACCAAGGTATGAATCCAGTAGGAGACCACTCGCGAGTCACCTCATACCAACACAAACAAATAAGAACCTCGCAACCAATGCGATAAAGGGGTTGTCAATCCCTTCACCGCCACTTGCAAGAGTGAGATCTGATAGAGATAATGATAATAAGATAAATATTTTTGGTATTTTTATGATATAGATTGAAAGTAAAGATTGCAAAATAAAATAGATTGGAAACTTGTATGATGGAGAATAGACCCGGGGGCCATAGGTTTCACTAGTGGCTTCTCTCAAAATAGCATAAGTATTACAATGGGTGAACAAATTACTATCGAGCAATTGATAGAAAAGCTAATAATTATGACAATATCTAGGTATGATCATGTATATAGGCATCACATCCGTGACAAGTAGACCGACTCCTGCCTGCATCTACTACTATTACTCCACACATCGACCGCTATCCAGCATGCATCTAGAGTACTAAGTTCATAAGAACACAGTAACACTTTGAGCAAGATGACATGATGTAGAGGGATAAACTCATGCAATATGATATAAACCCCATCTTTTTATCCTCGATGGCAACAATACAATACATGTCGTTTCCCTTTCTGTCACTGGGATCGAGCACCGCAAGATTGAATCCAAAGCTAAGCACTTCTCCCATTGCAAGAAAGATCAATCTAGTAGGCCAAACCAAACTGATAATTCAAAGAGACTTGCAAAGATAACCAATCATACATAAAAGAATTCAAAGAATATTCAAATAATATTCATAGATAGACTTGATCATAAACCCATAATTCATCGGATCTTGACAAACACACCGCAAAAGAAGATTACATCAAATAGATCTCCAAGAGAATCGAGGAGAACTTTGTATTGAGATCCAAAGAGAGAGAAGAAGCCATCTAGCTAATAACTATGGACCCTAAGGTCTGAAGTAAACTACTCACACTTCATCAGAGGGGCCATGGAGTTGATGTAGAGGCCCTCCGTGATCAGTGCCCCCTTCGGCGGAGCTCCGCAAAAGGCCCCAAGATGTGATCTCTTGGGTATAGAAGGTTGCGGCGGTGGAAATAGGGTTTCGTGGTGCTCCTCGATGTTTTCAGGGTATTTAGGTATATATAGGAGGAAGAAGTAGGTCGGTTGATCCATGAGGGGCCCATGAGGGGGGAGGGCACGCCCAGGGGGTAGGCGCGCCCCCTGCCTCGTGGCCGCCTCGTTGATTGCTTGATGTCCACTCCAAGTCCTCTGGATCACGTTTGTCCCAAAAATCACGCTCCCGAAGGTTTCATTCCGTTTGGACTCTGTTTGATATTCCTTTTCTGCGAAACACTGAAATAGGCAAAAAAACAACAATTTGGGCTGGGCCTCCAGTTAATAGGTTAGTCCCAAAAATAATATGAAAGCATAAAATAAAGCCTATTAACATCCAAAGCAGATAATATAATAGCATGGAACAATAAAAAATTATAGATATGTTGGAGACGTATCAGCATCCCCAAGCTTAATTCCTGCTCGTCCTCGGGTAGGTAAATGATAAAAACAGAATTTTTGATGTGGAATGCTTTCTAGAATATTCTTCAATGTATTTTTTCTATTGTGGCATTGTCGGTGTCAAAACCGGCGGATCTCAGGTAGGGGGTCCCGAACTGCGCGTCTAAGGCGGATGGCAACAGGAGGCAGGGGACACAATGTTTTACCCAGGTTCGGGCCCTCTTGATGGAGGTAAAAGCCTACGTCCTGCTTGATTAATATTGATGATATGGGTAGTACAAGAGTAGATCTACCATGAGATCGGAGAGGCTAAACCCTAGAAGCTAGCCTATGGTATGATTGTATGTTGTCCTATGGACTAAAACCCTCCGGTTTATATAGACACCGGAGAGGTTAGGGTTACACAAGGTCGGTTACAAAGGAGGAGATACACATATCCGTATTGCCTAGTTTGCCTTCCACGCCAAGTAGAGTCCCATCCGGACACGAGACGAAGTCTACAATCTTGTATCTTCATAGTCTAACAGTCCGGCCAATGGATATAGTCCGGCTGTCCGGAGACCCCCTAATCCAGGACTCCCTCAGTAGCCCCTGAACCAGGCTTTCAATGACGATGAGTCCGACGTGGAGTGTTGTCTTCGACATTGCAAGGCGGGTTCCTCCTCCGAATACACCACGGAAGAATTTGAATATAAGGATAATGTCCGACCCTGCAAAATAAGTTCCACATACCACCATAGAGAGAATAATATTTCCACAAATCCAATTTGCTGACTTGTTTTGGCAACGCGACATTATGTCATGGCCCCGTGATTATTCGAACTGTTTCCCTTAACTAGCCCCGCACATAATGCGAGGCAGTTTTTTGACATGTCTTGTCAAAGCAGAGATCGTGTCCCCTTATCACGGGATTCTCATCAATACGGGTGTGGGTAACCCAACCACGCCATCGATTATGATGCTTGGGGGATAAGCGAGTTTTACCAGGCTAGTGGGGGCGCATACTTTCGGCCGTCCACATAAAGGGATAAGGTCTAACCTTTCTCTACCCATGCCTTCTTCCTCCTTGCTCATCCTGTTCTTGCGTACTCGAGCTCCAACGCCCAAGTCTGCATCCTTCCCCTCAATCTTGTCCAAACATGTCCGGAGCAGGGGGCAAATGGATGGCCACCTCCGTTACGGAGGAGCATATCAAAAACCTGCGCGGAGCCGGATATTTGGCCGCGAACATCGCGCATCGGCTGCCCACTGAGGGGCAGATCATCCCTCCCCCAGAACCTCGTGAGAGGGAAGTTTTCCATCACCACTTCCTCCGCAGACTGGGGTTTCCCCTTCATCCATTCATCCGTGGTCGCATGTTCTACTATGGGATGGACTTTCATGATCTGGCCCCGAACTTCATTCTCAACATTTCGGCGTTCATCGTCGTCTGTGAGGCTTTCCTCCGCATCAGGCCTCACTTCGGCATGTGGATGAAGACCTTCAATATCAAGTTGAAGGTGGTGGGAGGCCAGCAAGTGGAATGCGGTGGAGCCATGTTGGGCAAGATGCCCAATGTTATATGGCTTGAAGGGTCCTTCATAGAGACCATAAAGGGGTGGCAATCGGCGTGGTTCTACATCACCGAGCTGCGCGAAACCAACTGGGTGGCTGCCCCCGAGTTCCGATCCGGATTCCCTACATGGCTCACTTCCCGGAAAGAGAAGGGCTTGTCATGGGGTTCATCGGTGGAGCTGGAAGGACTCTAGAAATGTATCCTGAACATGGCAAGCAAGAACCTTAAGCTTGTCAATATAGTCCAGGTCATGCTCGTCCACCGGATCCTCCTATGTCAACAACGGGATTTTAACTTGTGGGAGTTCGACCTGACCCAGCACCAAACTCTGAGCGAGCTCTTCAACACGACGCACAAGGACGTCTGGAGGGTGCTGTTCAAGGGCGACGAGGTCCCTTCCTCTCTTACAGAGGACCGCGGGCTAAGCGCGAAGCGCTGAGCGCCTTCGGTGAGTTCTATACACCCGGTAGGATTTTTACTTCCCTTTGCTTAACCATGTGCTGGATCTGAGTCTCCATGCCTTTGACAGGACTGGGTGGAGACGTCGGGGCAGATTAACTGTCCGGCCCCTCTGCCCGAAGACACTGCGGACGCTCTCCTGATGGAGATGCTGACTCCGGCTCCTTACAAGGTGCCGGAGAAGACCAAGAAGGCCAAGGGAACCCGGAAGAGCTCCCGGCGCTAGGTGATATCAGACTCATCGTCCGATAACTCCGCGATGCATTCCTCCCCCGAAGATGAGGAGGAGGATGAAGATGCTCCCCCTTCAGTTGGGGGAGAAAAGAAAAGGAAGGCCGCCCCAACTGGGGAGGCCGAAAGGTCCAAGAAGGGAAGGACTATCCTTCCGGACTATTCTGCCACAGTCGCCGAAGGCGAAGACGAGTGGCTGCTCAGGGCCAAGCCCCTGGCGAAGTCATAAGTATTCAGATACCAGAGTAACTCATAGCATTCTTTTGTCGCACTACCTCCCGTAACACCGAATTGTGATTATGCAGACCGCCCCGAGCCCGTATCGATGTATCTTCGTTGGACGGCTCCCTGGGCTCATCAGATATGGATAGCGATCCAGTTCCGACCGCCACCTCCCCTCACCATGCGGACGACGCCGAGGTATTGTCTCAAGAGGCACCGGGTTGAGGGGAGACGGTCCCAGAAGCGCCTCAAGGCGGCCTCCCGGACTCCGGGAGCAGAGGGGACAAGGCCCCTAAGGGCTCCGAGTTCGGCCCTCAGCCGAACACCGCGTCAGAACCTCTAGTGGTTCCGGGCTCGGGCAGGCGGCCTCCTTCTAAGAGAGGCAAGACGCCTGCACCGGTGACCTCTGTCCATCCAGAGGCGCCGGACAATTTGCCGGAAGCACTTCGCAGCGCTTCCATCAACGAGGAGCACCGCACTGTTATGAGTGCGGTGGTTTAGAAGGTTCAGTCCGCCAAGAGCGGATTGACTGAAGCCTGTGCCAGCCTTTTAACATGCTTTGAGGTAAGTGTTTAGAATATAGGAAAAATATTACCGCATAGACAGTAGCCCCTGATGCTTTGTTCGGTGTTCACAAAGAAAAGCCGAACAGAGGATCAAACAGTATCGCAGGAGTCTAATATGAGTATGTCAATATGCATATGCAGGCTTCGCTGCTAGCGTACGCCGCACTGACTGTGGAGATCGCCATACTGAAGCAGGACCTGAAAGGGTCCCAGGACGAGCTCGGCCTTGCCAAGAGGCAGCTCGAGGAGAACAAAGGTAAGTAGTACCTAGTCTGTGGATATGTATAAAAATAATGCGATTGCAAAATGATAGGATCATCATGAATTTGCCAGGGGCCACGACCGAAGTGGCGACCCTAAAGCAAGCGCTGTCCGAGACCGAAGATAAAGCGGCCAAGGAGTGCACCGAGCAAGAAAAGCAAGAGGCTCGGGTGGGCGAGGTGCAGCAAGAGCTCCAGGCTCTCGTGACGAAGCACGAGGCGTTGGAGCTTGACTCGAAGACGCGAGAGTCTGAGCTTGCCGCGGCCCTCGAGAGCGCAAAATGTGCCAAGGCCGAAGCCGAAAAGGCCCTCCAGGAGATCGACGCAATGAAGAAGATAGCGGCGGGTAAGGCATTCTATATGCAAAGCAAGCATGTAAAAGTAAATTATCGATTACTTACCCGTATCCGGAGCTCTCCAGGAGCATTCGCAGATTTGCCCGCAGTGTGTCCGATGCCGCACAATTTCACCAGGCCAAGGAAGGAAGCTCAACGGAGAAGCTGTTCTGGTCTCAGTTTACTGATACCGAACACCCGGTGCCAATGAGCGACCAGCTGAAGCAGCTGGTCGAGCTACATAAGGCGGCCGAACAGGCTATGAAGGGCTTTATAGTCCGGCTGTGGCCTGGCGATGGCCTTCCGAACAGCTACTTCGTCCTGGTGAGGCGGCTTGTGGATGCCTGCCCACGGCTGGAGGTCGTCAAGCGATCCGTCTGCATTGAAGGTGCACGCCGGGCTTTCGCCCGTGTGAAGTTGCAGTGGGTCAAGCTAGACGCTGTGAAGCTGATGAAGGAAGGGCCGCCAGAGGGCAAGTAGCACCGCCACCCCGAGATGTACTACGACGGTGTTCTGCCGGGTGCCTGTCTCATAGCGGACGAGTGTACAGAAGATGTAATATTTGAGTGAAACTTGCTCGTGTGATCCTGTATTTATGAAAACTTGTTTCATATGCGCTATGCAACACTTGTTTGAATTCAAAATATTACCTTCTGTTTGGCTGTTTATCCAATCTGAGAGATGGCTAGTCCTCGGCTTCTGCCCCCATGCCACTAGTGCTGGGGTGTTCGGGATAAACCTGAGCACTCTTGTTCCCATATTTGGGTCCTTCGAGGGAGGCGCTCAGCACAATGAACAAGGCAAACGGACTAATAATGCTTTATCACTCTCACTTAGCCATAGAATTCTATAATTTTAAATATCGGCGAAGCCACTGGTATTTGGAAGGCCGAATTCGGGGCGCGATACACGCCTTTAAGCCGGACAGGGCCGGCCCCTCGCTCTAAGTGGAATAAGTCTTTAGGGACTCAAAAACCTCGCCGAACAGCGACCAGTCTCTCGCCTTATCATGACAGTCAGTTTTAGCTTTCTCTACTGAGATGCTTAGCCCAGCAGAACTGGGGCACAATCGCAGTAGTTCTCCTAGCGCTACCTTAGCCGATAGAGCGGAACGTAAGGTACCAAAACATAGGAGCTGGGCAAACCCAACATTTGACCAAAGACATGATTCGGAGCTGATGCATATAATGTTATAAGTTCAGGGTGCCGCACTTGTGAAAGTGTTCGGACTTTTCACACCGTATTGTGGGGTACGTAAGCCCCTGGTGTATTGGCCGTACCAAAGTGTACAGTTGCAAGGCGTCATTAATGAATATATATATATAACAAGAATGCAATAACAGTCGTAATGTTATGCATTGTTTATTCAAAAAGGTGCGTTAAAGCAGAATGATACAGATAGTGCGATAAGCAAAGAGTAGGACTATGTCCCTTCCAAGGGCAAGTTGAGGAATAGTATTAAATCAAATATTTCGCTCATTACTGTAATCCACCTGGGAATTCCATGGTGTGACGTAGCTTTCTGCCTCCTTGGTTGCTGCATCATGTGTTCGGCAATAGTGCTGCCGGACAGGGTTTCCAGAGATTAAAGTCCCGAAAAAGAGAAAAAATAACAAAGCGGGAAGCCCCTAGTGCGGTTTAAGCCACGTCTTGGGGCGTGCCGCAGTTGTGCCCCCCTCCCCACCTGCGCCCATGGTATTTTTAATGCGTAATTATGTACGCGTGGCACGGATTTCGCTGTTTGGCTGGGACTAGGGTGGGGGACGCATTGCTACGCGAGCTCAGATCGCGCCAGGCGGTCTAATTGCTGATTGCTTCGAGCGCTCTTGAAGGTGTCCGAGTCTTGAAACGCCAAACTGGTTGATTGCCTTGAGAGGCTGCTTTGCGCTTCTGCTGCGAGGGCCGTAGTGTGCTCCTCCGTTCGGAGAGAGCACTCTATGTTTCCATTAATTGTAATAACCCCACGAGGTCCTGGCATCTTGAGCTTGAGGTATGCATAATGCGGTACCGCATTGAATCTCGCAAATGCGGTTCATCCGAGCAGTGCATGATAACCACTACAGAACGGGACTATATCGAAGATTAATTCTTCGCTTCGAAAGTTATCCAGGGATCCGAAGACCACTTCCAGTGTAATTGAGCCTGTGCAATGTGCCTCTACGCCTGGAATAACGCCTTTAAAGGTCGTTTTTGTGGGTTTGATCCTTGAGGGGTCTATACCCATTTTGCACACTGTGTCCTAATAAAGCAGGTTCAGGCTACTGCCGCCATCCATAAGGAATCGAGTGAGGTGAAATCCGTCAATGATTGGGTCTAGAACCAGTGCAGCTAATCCGCCATGACGGATACTAGTGGGGTGGTCCCTGTGATCGAATGTGATCGGATAGGAGGACCATGGGTTGAACTTTGGGGCGACTGGCTCCAACGCATAGACGTCCCTGAGCGCACGCTTCCGCTCCCTCTAGGGGATGTGGGTTGCGTATATAATGTTCACCGTCCGCACTTGTGGGGGAAACCTCTTCTGTCCTCCGGTGTGTGGCTGCCAGGGCTCCTCCTCGTCATCGCTATGTGACCCCTTATCCTTGTTTTCGGCAATTAACATGCCGGCCTGCTTGAACACCCAACAATCCCTGTTGGTGTGATTGGCTGGCTTGTCTGGGGTGTCGTGTATTTGACACGAGCGATCGAGTATACGGTCCAAACTGGACGGGCCCGGCGTACTTTGTTTAAATGGCTTTTTCCGCTGACCAGGTTTAGAGCCTTTGAATCTGGCATTGACTATCGTATCCTCAGTATTATCAATGTTATTGTGGCGCTTATGTTTGTTGCGACGGGACCTGCTATTGCCGTCCTTGGTATCCGAGGTACCATGGTTCTTTGACATATTGTTACTATGAGCCAGCCAGCTGTCTTCTCCCGCACAAAAGCGGGTCATGAGTGTCGTGAGGGCTGCCATAGATTTTGGCTTTTCCTGTCCAAGGTGCCGGGCTAGCCACTCGTCTCGAATGTTGTGTTTGAAAGCCGCTAGGGCCTCTGCATCCGTACAGTCGATGATTTGATTTTTCTTTGTTAGGAACCGAGTCCAAAATTGCCTAGCCGATTCTTCTGGCTGCTGAATTATGTGGCTCAAGTCATCGGCATTTGGTGGTCGCACATAAGTGCCCTGAAAGTTGTCAAGGAATGCGGCCTCCAGACCTTCCCAACAGCTAATGGACTCTGCTGGCAAGCTATTAAGCCAGTGCCGCGCTGGTCCTTTGAGCTTTAGTGGGAAGTATTTGATGGCGTGTAGGTCATCACCACGGGCCATGTGGATGTGGAGGAGGAAATCCTTGATCCATACCGCAGGATCTTTTGTGCCGTCGTATCATTCAATATTTACAGGTTTGAAACCTTCTGGGATTTGATGATCCATTACTTCGTCTGTGAAGCATAAGGGGTGTGCGGCGCCTCTGTATTGGGCTATATCGCGACGCAGCTCAAATGGGTCTTGCCCGCTATGTTGCCATTGCCTTCTTTGGATGTATCCACCATGTATATATCGTATGATGAGGTGGATGTCCAGTGCCCTGTGGGCAGTGGTTCCTTCTCGTCTCCCGCATCGTCGTCCATACCGTCGATGTCGTCGAAGTCGAAGTCGAGCATGTCGGTTAAGTCATCGACAGTGGCTACTAAATGGGTGGTGGGTGGGCCACGAATTTCTTCGTCGTCCGCATCCCAGTCCTGCCGGACGTAGTTCGGCCAGGACTCTCCTGACAAGGAGAGAGACCTTAATGAGTTCAGTATGTCGCCAAAGGGCGAGTGTTGAAAGATAGCCGTGGAGGTAAACTCCATGATCGGCACCCAGCCAGATTCGACAGGCACGGGCGCAGGCGGTTCGGAGTCCGTGGCCGGAGAAGGATCCGGCAGTTCAACAACACGGCTCTCATGCAAGGTAAGGTCGATGTTCGGCTCGATCGCCGCTGAGGGTGAGGCCTCCGTGGCGGGTTCCATCCACCCGTCCGTGGAAGGCGCAACTGGCTCCGATTTGAGGATCGGAGCGGCTGCCCGCGCGATCTCCTTAACACTGTCCGATGGTAGAGCTAAATCATACTCATCGTGGCCACGTGACACACCAGGCAGAGGCTCGAATCCGTCGAAGATCAAGTCTCCGCGGATATCGGCCGTGTAGTTTAAGCTTCCAAACCTAACCTGGTGGCCAAGGGCGTAACTTTCAATCTGCTCCAGATGGCCAAGCGAATTGGCCCGCAGTGCAAAGCCGCCGAATACAAAAATCTGTCCGGGGAGAAAAGTCTCACCCTGGACTACATCGCCATCGATGATAGTAGGAGCCATCAAGCCTAACGGCGACGACACAGAGGAACTTCCAATGAAAGCACCAATGTCGGTGTCAAAACCGGCGGATCTCGGGTAGGGGGTCCCGAACTGTGCGTCTAAGGTGGATGGTAACAGGAGGTAGAGGACACGATGTTTTACCCAGGTTCGGGCCCTCTTGATGGAGGTAAAACCCTACGTCCTGCTTGATTAATATTGATGATATGGTTAGTACAAGAGTAGATCTACCACGAGATCGGAGAGGCTAAACCCTAGAAGCTAGCCTATGGTATGATTGTATGTTGTCCTACGGCCTAAAACCCTCCGGTTTATATAGACACCGGAGAGGTTAGGGTTACATAAGGTCGGTTACAATGGAGGAGATACACATATCCGTATTTCCTAGCTTGCCTTCCACGCCAAGTAGAGTCCCATCCGAACACGAGACGAAGTCTTCAATCTTCTATCTTCATAGTCTAACAGTCCGGCCAATGGATATAGTCCGACTGTCCGGAGACCCCCTAATCCAGGACTCCCTTAGGCATGAATGTTCAGATCCGAAAGATTCAAGATAAAATTTTATTGTTGACATAAAAATAGTAATACTCCAAGTATGCTAATCAAGCAATTATGTCTTATCAAAATACCATAGCCAAAGAAAACTTGTCCCTACAAAGTCATATAGTTTGGCCATGTTTCATTTTCGTCACACAAAATGCTCTCATCATGCACAACCCCGATGACAAGCCAAGCAATTGTTTCATACTTAGCCTATTCAAACTCTTTCAACTTTTACGCAATATATGAGCGCGGGCCATTGTCATAGCACTATGGGTGGAATAGAATATGATGATTGAGGTTGTGTAAGAAGACAAAAAGGGAGAAAGTTTCACATTGACGCGGCTAATCGATGGGCTATGGAGATGCCCACTGATTGATGTCAAGGCAAGGAGTAGGGATTGCCATGCAACGGATGCACTAGAGCTATAAATATATGAAAGCTCATCAAAGAAACTAAGTGGGTGTGCACCCAACTCGCTTGCTCACGAAGACCTAGGGCATTTGAGGAAGCCCATCATTGGAATATACAAGCCAAGTTCTATAATGAAAAATTCCCACTAGTATATGAAAGTGACAAAATAAGAGACTCTCTATCATGAAGATCATGGTGCTACTTTGAAGCACAAGTGTGGAAAAAGGATAGTAACATTGTCCCTTCTCTCTTTTTCTCTCATTATTTTTTCTCTTTTTTTCCTTTTTTATTTGGGCCTTCTTTTTTTTCTTTTGGCCTCTTTTCTCTTTTTTTTGTCAAGAAGTCTCATCCCGACTTGTGGGGGAATCATACTCTCCATCATCCTTTCCTCACACGGGACAATGCTCTAATGATGATCATCACACTTTTATTTTCTTACAACTCAAGAATTACAACTCGATACTTAGAACAAAATATGACTCTATGTGAATGCCGCCGGTGGTGTACCGGGATATGCAATGAATCAAGAGTGACATGTATGAAAAAATTATGAACGGTGGCTTTGCCACAAATACGATGTTAACTACATGATCATGCAAAGCAATATGACAATGATGATGTGTGTCATAATAAATGGAACGGTGGAAAGTTGCATGGCAATATATCTCGGAATGGCTATGGAAATGCCATAATAGGTAGGTATGGTGGCTGTTTTGAGGAAGATATAAGGAGGCTTATGTGTGATAGAGCATATCATATCATGGGGTTTGGATGCACCGGCGAAGTTTGGACCAACTCTCAAGGTGAGAAAGGGCAATGCACGGTACCGAAGTGGCTAGCAATGATGGAAGGGTGAGAGTGCGTATAATCCATGGACTCAACACTAGTCATAAAGAACTCACATACTTATTGCAAAAATCTACAAGTCATCAAAAACCAAGCACTATGCACATGCTCCTAGGGGGATAGATTGGTAGGAAAAGACCATCGCTCGTCCCTAACCGCCACTCATAAGGAAAGCAATCAAAGAACACCCCATGCTTCAAATTTGTCACAGAACGTTTACCATACGTGCATGATGCGGGACTTGCCAACTTCAACACAAGTATTATCAATTTCACAATTACTCAACTAGCACACCTCCAATATTACCACCTTTATATCTCAAAACAATATATCAAGCATCCAACTTCTCTTAGCATTTAAAATTTATAACCAAAGTGAATTAACATGTTGTTCTAAAGGAATCTCAAAATGATATAAGTGAAGCATGAGAGATCAATTATTTCTATAAAATAGAACCACCGCCATGCTCTAAAATATATAAGCGAAGCACTAGAGCAAAAATTATCCAACTCAAAAGATATAAGTGAAGCACATAGAGTATTCTAATAAATTCCAATTCATGTGTGTCTCTCCCAAAAGGTGTGTACAGCAAGGATGATTGTGGTAAACTAAAAAAACAAAGACTCAAATCATACAAGACGCTCCAAGCAAAACACATATCATGTGGCGAATAAAAATATAGCTCCAAGTAAAGTTACCGATGAACGAAGATGAAAGAGGGATGCCTTCCGTAGCATCCCCAAGCTTAGGCTTTTGGTTGTACTTGTATTTTACCTTGGGGTGCCTTGGGCATCACCAAGCTTAGCCTCTTGCCACTCCTTGTTCCATAATCCATCAAATCTTTACCCAAAACATGAAAACTTCACAACACAAAAGTTGAAAGAAAATCTTCGTGAGCTCCGTTAGTAAAAGAAAACAAACCACCACTTCAAAGTACTGTAATGAACTCATTATTTATTTATATTGGTGTTAAAACTACTGTATTCCAACTTTTCTATGGTTCATAAACTCTATTACTAGCCATAGATTCGTCAAAATAAGCAAACAACACACGAAAAACAGAATCCGTCAAAAACAGAATAGTCTATAGTAATCTATAGGTTTTGAGTACTTCTGGAACCCCAAAAATTCTAAAATAAATTTCTGGATGTGAGGAATTTATCTATTAATCATCTGCAAACATAATTAACTAAATAGCACTTTTCAGTAAAAAATGGCAGCAATTCTCATGAGCGCTAAAGTTTCTGTATTTTACAGCAAGATCAAAAAGACTTTCCCCAAGTCTTCCCAACGGTTCTACTTCGCACAAACAGTAATTAAACACAAAAAACACAAACAAAACAGAGGCTAGATAAATTATTTACTACTAAACAGGAACAAAAAGCAAGGAATAAAAATAAAATTGGGTTGCCTCCCAACAAGCGCTATCGTTTAACGCCCCTAGCTAGGCATAAAAGCAAGGATAGATCTAGGTATTGCCATGATAATGATAAGGTAAATCGCGAAAGCTCATTTCATACTCCCTATGTTCAGCAACAAGATTTCTTTGTGGCAAGCAAAATTAATCAAAAGGGCTAAATTTAGTGGGATAAAAGTCCCCAAGATCAAGCTCGGGAGGTGTTGGTTCCTCCTTTGGCCCCTCATATTGGAAATCAATTCATCATTGTAAGCATTATTTTGGCAAAAAGTCATGAGCCTTTGTTCAAGGGAAAAACCTAGCCCATTGCTCTGGATGGCAAAATTATCATTAAGTTCAGAGATCCTATTAACAAGAGCATCGGTAGGAAACTTTTTTCTAAGGTTTTCATTAAAAGCAACATGATCTAAAGATCGTAAAAGCATAATGTCTTCTTGATAGAAAAGGATTGCTTCTATGGGAGGACGGCCAGCATCGACTCTATAATGCACAAAAATTTCATTGGCTTATTTTATTATAAATCTGAACTCATGAGCTAAAAAGATGGTTGCTGGTCGCTTAACAGAAGAATGCTCAATATTAGAAAATTCTAGGAAGATCCTTTGTATGGAAGGACGCATATGTAAAAATTGTCTTTCGAGTTCAACTATGAGAAAGGATATAGCATCTGCGAGACTACTAGTTTTATGAAGGATAGATCCACTCATGGTGGGCAAAGCACCGGCACAAGTAAAGAAATCTTGAATAACTCCCTTCCCAATAATATTACCGCTACCAATACGAAACTTTTTGGTGTGCAAAATAATAGGATTTTCAAGAGGATCATCAATAGCATCAAAGTTTTCCATATTATTATCCTTATCAATGATAACCTCCCCAGTTTCATACATGATGGCAACAAATTGCAAAAAGAACAAGCACACAGAAGGCAGGAAGGAAAAAGAGGCGAACGGAAAGAGAGGGTGAAAGGAAAAAAGGCCGAATAAAACAGCAAGGGTGAAGTGGGGGAGAGGAAAACGAGAGGAAAATGGCAAATAATGTAATGCAAAGGGTAAGAGTTGTGATGGGTACTTGGTATGTCTTGACTTGGCGTAGATATCCCTGGCAACGGCGCCAGAAATCCTTCTTGCCACCTCTTGAGCATGCGTTGGTTTTCCCTTGAAGAGGAAAGGGTGATGCAGCAAAGCAGCATAAGTATTTCCCTTAGTTTTTGAGAACCAAGGTATCAATCCAGTAGGAGACCACGCGCGAGTCACCTCGTACCTACACAAACAAATAAGAACCTCGCAACCAACGCGATAAAGGGGTTGTCAATCCCTTCACGACCACTTGCAAGAGTGAGATCTGATAGATATAATGATAATAAGATAAATATTTTTGGTATTTTTATGGTATAGATTGAAAGTAAAGATTGCAAAATAAAATAGATTGGAAACTTGTATGATGGAGAATAGACCCAGGGGCCATAGGTTTCACTAGTGGCTTCTCTCAAGATAGCATAAGTATTACAGTGGGTGAATAAATTATTGTTGAGCAATTGATAGAAAAGCGAATAATTATGACCATATCTAGGTATGATCATGTATATAGGCATCACGTCCGTGACAAGTAGACCGACTCCTGCTTGCATCTACTACTATTACTCCACACATCGACCGCTATCCAGCATGCATCTAGAGTATTAACTTCATAAGAACGGAGTAACGCTTTAACAAGATGACATGATGTAGAGGGATAAACTCATGCAATATGATATAAACCCTATCTTTCTATCCTTGATGGCAACAATACAATACGTGTCGTTTCCCTTTCTGTCACTGGGATCGAGCACCGCAAGAGTGAACCCAAAGCTAAGCACTTCTCCCATTGCAAGAAAGATCAATCTAGTAGGCCAAACCAAACTGATAATTCGAAGAGACTTGCAAAGATAACCAATCATACATAAAAGAATTCAGAGAAGATTTAAATATTGTTCATAGATAGACTTGATCATAAACCCACAATTCATCGGATCTCGACAAACACACTGCAAAAGAAGATTACATCGAATAGATCTCCAAGACAATCGAGGAGAACTTTGTATTGAGATCCAAAGAGAGAGAAGAAGCCATCTAGCTACTCCCTCCGGTCCTTTTTAGTCTGCATATAACTTTTGTCTGAAGTCAAAGCATCTCTACTTTGACTAAACTTACAGAAAAGAGTATCAACATTCACAATGCCAAAATCAATACTGTTAGATTCATTATGAAATGTAGTTTCATAGTATATATATTTGGTATTGTAGATGTTTATATCTTTTAATATATATTTGGTCAAAGTTCATAATGTTTGACTTGACACAAATCTAAAACGCGGAGTAAAAAGGACCGGAGGGAGTAATAACTATGGACCCGAAGGTCTGAAGTAAACTACTCACACATCATCAAAGGGGCCATGGAGTTGATGTACAGGCCCTCCGTGATCAATGCCCCCTCCGGCGGAGCTCCAGAATAGGCCCCAAGATGGGATCTCTTGGGCACAGAAGGTTGCGGCGGTGGAAATAGGGTTTCGTGGTGCTTCTCGATGTTTTCAGGGTACGTAGGTATATATGGAGGAAGAAGTAGGTCGTTTGAGCCACAAGGGGGGAGGGCGCGCCCAGGGGGGTAGGCGCGCCCCTGCCTCGTGGCCGCCTCGTTGATTGCTTGACGTCCAGTCCAAGTCCTCTGAATCACGTTTGTTCCAAAAATCACGCTCCCGGAGGTTTCATTCCGTTTGGACTCTGTTTGATATTCCTTTTCTGCGAAACACTGAAATAGGCAAAAACAACAATTTGGGTTGGGCCTCCAGTTAATAGGTTAGTCCCAAAAATAATATAAAAGTGTAAAATAAAGCCTATTAACATCCAAAACAGATAATATAATAGCATGGAACAATAAAAAATTATAGATATGTTGGAGACGTATCAATGACCGAGACATAGTCTTTCCGAAGAGGTCCCCTTAACCGATAGATAGGCCGGTACACCTACAATCCCCTATATCTGCTAGCCCATCATGGAAAGGTTTCCCACAACTTACTCAACTATGCCAGATCCCATAATGGCTTGTGTCTGCACACAGAAGTTTCTAGCATGAATAATCTTATGATCCCTTTGAGCTTGGGTGGCATTCCATAGGGTGATCACACGGGTACTCCGAGATCCCCTTGGGCAAGCACTAGGTTTTCCAGGTGCCCGGGCAAACCACTGGGTGCTCCAGGGTGCCCCAACCAATCCACCCAGACGTGTATTAAAGTAGCCACCTTAAGTTTAAACCTTAGTTAACAATAACTCTCACATCTGTCATGAATCTCACAAACCAATCCACGTCTATGAGCATATCATAGCAGTATAAGCATAACGTAGTAACACCCAGGGGTTTGAATATAAGACAGTAGGTTCCTACCTCATCAACTACTTCCCAAATACCCACATGTTATCACATCCTACTCATGCAATGTTTAAGGGTGAAACTAATGCATAAAACTGGGTATGAAAAATATGATCAAAGTGTGAACTTTCCTTATACTGTTGATGAAGATGATTTGCACTCATAACTCCTGATAGTTCTACTCGTCATACTCCGATCAATCTATCGTGAGCAAGCAATTGCATACATAAGCACTCATGCAAAAGAATCAAAGAAAAGATTTCAGAAAACTTCGAAAACAAGCAATTAACTCTTGCAACATAAAACAATTTCTAATAGTACCCAAATTGGGTGGATTTGGTCTTATCAGAAAGTTTAGGTCAAGAGCTTCGATTTGCAAAATTAATCAACTCAAACGGAGTTATAAAACTTAGGTTATGATCAAACGAAGTTCAAATTCAAAATTGTTTGGATTCAAATTTTAAACTTTCAAAAACATGTTTAAGTTGTTTATATGGATAGAGGGGATCATAACGAAGAAGTGGGCGTTGGTTTCGTTGGATTTGGATAAGTGAGCAAAGAGTAGTGAGCGATTGAAGTACAGGGACTAATCTATAAATATAATATTCACAGATGGGTCCCTGGATGAAATTAAAAAGAAAAAGAAAAACTCTACCGAGCGAACGTTCGCTGCCGAACCATAAAGAACAAAATCGTTCGCTACCGGAAGCTAAAGAGCGAACGCTCGCTAAATAACCTAACTAGAAGAAAACCGGGTTTTTAAAGAAACTCGGGAAAAAAACCTAAATGAAAACCGGCGAACCGTGGCGGTTATTACCGGTCCACGGCGGTTCAACGGCGATGGCGACTTTCCACGGTGGCGGGCTTCGACAACAACGACGAGGCTAGCAGCTGCGAGGCGCGGGCGGCGGCAGCACGGTGCGGCGCGGCAGCGGGCAGCGGCGGCGGTGGCGGAGCGCGGCGGCGAGTGCGGCGGAGCTCGTCGACGGCGGTGGTGGCAAGATGTGGCAGCGGCGCGGCGACGCGAGTAGAGAGAGTGGGGCGGGGAGGTGCCTTTTAAGAGGAGGGGCGACAGGTAGCGTGGGGTAGGGGCAGGAGGAGGCCGGAGGCGGCACGACCGTCGAGGTCGGTGGCGTCATCGTGCCCGAGCGGGACTGCCGCTCGGGGAAGGAGGGGCGGCACGTTGGGCTGGGCCGCGGCCTGGCTGGCTAGTTGGGTCGGCCCAGTCGGCGGCGGGGGAAGCTTTTTTTTAAAACATTTTTTTCAGACAAACAAAAATAATAAAAACAGAATAGATGATCATATTATATAGGCATATAATATATCAAAATTTTCAGAAAAATATTTTCTACAACATGAATATTTTTCTAGCATCAAAAAATTACAAAAAAATGAAAATAAATCAAAGAGTGCTACTGGTGCAGTAAAACCCAATAAAAATCGTTTAAAAAAATACCAAAATGATTTCAATTTTATTTCTCTCCAATTTTCTGATGTAGGGAATCATTTTACCCTATTTTCCATTTATTTTAGTTTGGAGAAAAATAATTTTAATAACAGTCAAATAACTCCAAATTGAAAAATAATTTCCAAAAGGACTCTAAATTTGATTCTGTGAAACTCCCAACTCATATTTCATACGATTTCAAGAAGTCATTTTATCTTCTCTCACGAAAATCATTGAGTTGCTTAAAGTTTCTGAATTTGAAAATAGTTCCAAATAAAATTCAAATACTTTCAAATACCCTTTTCATTTAATTAAATGGAAGAAGTCATGTCATCTTCTCTCTAGGGTTTTGTATTTGAAAATGATTTGAATCCACGGAGATCAGAAAAACAAAGTGAAAGTTTAGGAAAGTCCTTTTATTCCCTCTCATTTAACTTTCAAAAAGTTTCGAATTTCACTCAATTTCACTCATCACAATCAAGCAAAAAATCAAACTATCTATTTAATATAACATTCCAAAATTTAGAATTTTGGGATGTTACATTTCCCATATAAATAGTTTTTCTCGTTTTTGCTTTTTAATTAGTTATTCAAGAAAACCAAAAACTCCAAAAATATTTCAATGTGTTTCTCTGAATTCCTTCTTTTTTATTCGAGTCTTACCGAGGAGAAGACCACGATGAATATGTTGAGTGGCTCTCATATGAATAAATATTAATCTAATAAAGAGCACATTTTACCTTGTCTTCTCCTGTTGAATAAAATGTTCAGATTCCAGCTTAGTCCATGGCACTCTTGAACTACTATTATTTTCATATCATTCGGTCGTGCAAGTGAAAGGAAATAATGACGATATTCAATGAACTGGCCTTGGTAGAGAGAAATTGGTATGAACTTGACTTGTTCTGTTTGTGTAAATATGTTTAACCTAGTATCCATGATTCAGTCCATTATGATTAAACATGTTTGCAATGACAATTAGATATTATAGTTTCTCATGCCATGCATAAGTAGCTGGGAGTTGATAATGATTTATCCTGGATATCAACATAGCATTAAAGTGATTGTTATGTAGTATGATGATATGGTATCCTCCTCTGAATGTTCGAGTGGCTTGACTTGGTACATGTTCATGCATGTAGTTGAATCAAAACCAACATAGCCTCTATGATATTTATGTTCATGGTGTCCATATCCTACTCATGCTAGTGTCTAATGTTACTTATGCATAATGCATGATTATGATCGTTGTTGCTCTCTAGTTGGCCACTTCTCAATCTAATTGCTAGCCTTCACCTGTACTAAGTGGGAATTCTGCTTGTACATCAAAAACCTTGAACCCAAAGTTATTCCAGATGAGTCCACCATAACTACCTATACACGGTATTACCCTGCCGTCCTAAGTAAATTTGCATGTGCCACCTCTAAAAATTTCTAAAAATTATCCTTTTGTGTGCATGGATCGTTCATGGAACGACAGGAGGTGGTTGGTATCTTCCATGCTAAGTGGGTTATTCTCAGGTCGATTGTTTATTCACTCGCCATCGCACAAGAAAAGGGCAGTAATAGGGATGCCCAGTCCCAAACTGCAAACATGAAAAAGAGTTTATCTCTCAAATAATCAAACAAAAACTCCCAATGGAGTCAAAACCTTTACTTTTATCGCTTGGGAACCGCCACTAGCATGCTGTAACACCCTCGATGCGACTATAGCTCCCACGTGTCGAGGCACGACTTAGAGCCATAATTGCATTGAAGGCATATGTCGCAAGTTAGGCAATCTTCACAAACATCCCATGTAATATAATAATAAAAGGGGAGATAACATAGTTGGCTTACACTCGCCACGTCAATCAAGTACATAAATAACATTACATCACCCAAACACTCATGGCCCGACTACGGCGCCAAAATAAAAGATAACCCAACATGCGACACGGTCCCAATCACCCCCAACTGGGCACCACTACTGATCATCGGGAAAGGAAACATAGTAACGTTGAGAGTCTTCGTCGAACTCCCACTTCAGCTCATACGCGTCACCTGGAGCGGAATCATCAGGCCCTGCATCTGGTGTAATAGTAATCTCTGAGCCACAGGGACTTAGCAATCTCGCACCCTCGCGATCAAGACTATTTAAGCTTATAGGTAAGGCAAGGTAAAATATGAGGAGCTGCAGCAAGCGACTAGCATATATGGTGGCTAACTTATTCGCAAAAGAGAGCGAGAAGAGGAGGCAAAGCACGAGCGAGAAACTAGAGGACAACCTGCGCAAACATTACTTCAACACCGTGTCCACTTCCCGGACTCCGCCGAGAAGAGGCCATCACGGTAACACACTCAGTTGATTCATTTTAATTAAGTTAAGGTTCAAGTTATCTACAACCGGACATTAACAAATTCCCATCTGCCCATAACCGCGGGCACGGCTTTCGAAAGTTCAATCCCTGCAGGGGAGTCCCAACTTAGCCCATGACAAGCTCTCACGGTCAACGAAGGAATAGACCTCCTCCCAAGACGTTCCGATCAGACTCGGTATCTCGGTAATTCAAGACACTTCGACAGGTTAAAACAAGACCAGCAACACCGCCCGAATGTGCCGACAAATCCCGATAGGAGCTGCACATATCTCTTTCTCAGGGCACACTCAGATTGTCTAAACTTCCGGTAGGCCAGCCCAGAGTTGACCCTGGTAGCCACCGGCGGCTGACAGTTTGGACCAACACTCAGAGGAGCACTGGCCCGGGGGGGTTAAAATAATGATGACCCTTGAGTCTGCAGAACCCAAGGGAAAGAAAAGGCTAGGTGGCAAATGGTAAAATCAAGGTTGGGCATTGCTGGAAAAGCTTTAATCAAGGCGAACTATCAAGGGGTTCCCATTATAACCCAACCGCGTAAGGAACGCAAAATCCGGGAACATAACACCGATATGACGGAAACTAGGGTGGCAAGAGTGGAACAAAACACTAGGCGAGAGGCCGAGCCTTCCACCCTTTACCAAGTATATAGATGCATTAAGATAACAAGATAATATAATGATATCCCAACAAGTAAATAAATGTTCCAACAAGGAACGGCCTTCAATCTTCACCTGCAACTAGCAACGCTATAAGAGGGGCTGAGCAAAGCGGTAACATAGCCAATCAACGGTTTGCTAGGACATGGTGGGTTAGAGGTTTGAGATGGCAATTTGGGAGGCTTGCAAGCAAGTGGTAGGCATCGTAGCATTGGCATAGAAAAAGAGCGAGCAAACTAGCATAGCAAAGATAGTAGTGATTTCGAGGGTATGATCATCTTGCCTGCACAATTGTCAGAGTTGACTGTATCCTCGAAAGCAAACTCAACGGGCTCCTTGTTAGAGAACTCGTCTCCCGGCTCTACCCAAACAAGCAACAAGGATACAATCAACCACGTGCAAGAACCCAAATAAGACGATGCGATGATGATATGCTATGCGGGATGCAAAATGCAAGATATGACAGAAAACGCATGAACCTGGCCTCAACTTGGAATTCCAAGTGTGCCACTGGAAAGATGAGACGAAATTTCTTGAAAACGGTATAAAGAACGCCGAAATCGGAGTTATGGTTTGGAAATGGCAAGCGCTACAAAAATGACACCGGTCTACGATTTACAGCAAGTAGGCATCTAAATGCAACGAAATGAACATGCTACATCACCCAAACATGACAACAAAATACATGACAGGGATGCACACAAGATGCTTAACAAAAGTCTAGCACTAAGCTACGGCCAATTCATCAATTAACATGTTCAAACAAGCATGGCAAAAATGCATATGGCAAACAGATCTCAGACTTAGTGAAATTAACACTTGTCTGGAATTTCAGATCAGGTAGCCCTCTTCGGAGCCACAAAACTACATGTTATAGGATCTGAACATGACAAAGTAAAGCATGGCATGGAGCTACTCAAAGAGCTTAACAAAAGTCCCTTAGTGACCTTGAGCCAAAAGGGATCAGAAAATACAATTGCAAGCATGTGAACATAGCAAAAACATAATCAGTTTTCAGACAGTGAAAAACTGACACATGCTGAAATATAACTCAAGTAGGCATGTTTACGAGCTCGATGCACTCACCACGGTGCAAGTCATGGCAAGTAAAGCATACACCCATCAAGAAGGCACAAAATTCAAGCTAGAAATGGCAAGAACAATAGCATAGCATGCACGGATCAACTACAACATCATCGGCAAAATTGCAAACAAGTTGACAATCTGCCCAGATTCACAAAGTAGCAAAAGTAGAGCTCGATTGACACAATCTAGGATACTCCATAATTGCAAACAAAGACATGGATGGATATAGCACTACAATATTAACAAAACATCCTTACTGATCATCCTCAAAAGAGGCACGGATCACTAGGAAACAACAAGAACATATGGCATCATGAGATAAACAGCTCCAGGACAGTGAAATTACTAAGTCCCTGAAAACAAAATTAGCAAGTGCACCACTTTGCAAGCTTGCACAAGTCACCACACACATCACAAAAATACATGGGTTGCACCTCTAGAAAGATGACAAAACCCTTAACAAAACACATGTAGAGCATCAGGGCATAGCATGCACACAATAATCATGGCAAAAATGACAAAAACCTAAATGGAGCTGCAGATCTGACAATTAACTCAAGTAGCCCTCTTCTAACAGAATTTCGGGCATTAAGATGAGCTCAAATGAAAATGATGCAATGGAATGAAATGATTTACTCTCTGACATGAACATTTTGATATGCTATATGCATGAATCGGAGCTACGGATGCAAAGTTACGGGACTAAGAACATGGCAACTTGGATCTGGAATTCTGGGACTTAGACGAAATTTTACCCCTAGGGTTTACTGTTCATCCGTGATCCGGATCTGCACGTTCCACGAGGTTCGCCGCCGGGGTCCTGTTCGCCGGAGACGAGGGTGTCGCCGGAGTGGAGAGAGGGCCGGCCCGAGGCGGTGGAGCGGCGAGGCGGCGGTGGTGATGGCGGTGGCGGCCGGGCGACGACGCGGGGCCGGGCCGGCGTCGACGAGGAGGCGGGGCGGCGAGCTGCGGCGGCGCGGTGGCGATGCGGCAGCGGCGGGGTGGCGGCGCACGCCGGCCGGGCGGGGCCGAGCGCGAGGAGGCGGGCGAGGTAGCGGGGAGGCGGCGGCCGGGCCCGGGAGGGCCTCCCGCGGGCCGGGCGGGCCGCGGTGGTGATGGCGCTGGCGGCGCCACGTGGCGAGTGCTGAGAGGGCGCGGGCGGCGGCGGACGTTGTCCGGCCCGCTCCGGACACGTCCAGCGGCGGCGGTGGATGGATCTAGGGTTAGGGGGGAGAGTGGAACCGCGAATTTGAAGGAGGGGGTCTATATATAGGCATAGAGGGAGCTAGGAGAGTCCAAATGAGGTGCGGTTTTCGGCCACGCGATCATGATCGAACGCTCTATATGATGGAGCAGAGTTAGGTGGGTTTTGGGCCAAATTGGAGGGGTGTTGGGCTGCAACACACACGAGGCCTTTTAGGTCAAACGAAGTCCAAATGATACGAAACTTGACAGGCGGTCTACCGGTAGTAAACCAAGGCCGCTTGGCAAGTCTCGGTCCAATCCGGAAATGTTTAATCCCCACACACGAAAGAAAGGTAGAAAAGACCACCGGAGGAGAACGAAGCGTCGGAATGCAAAACGGACAACGGGGGAAAAGCTCGAATGCATGAGACGAACACGTATGCAAATGCAATGCACATGATGACATGATATGAGATGCATGACAACGACAACAACACACGGAGACAAAACCCGAACCCGAGGAAATAAATATAACTTAATGCCGGAGACGGCAAGAGTTGGAGTACAAATAGGGAAAGTTACATCCGGGGTGTTACACGTGCTTAGCATGGAAGATGTTGATAACTGATGGTCGTGAAGTGAATAAAAGGGTGCATGTCTCAAAATTTCATTTATCTCTGTTTTAAAACTTGAGGTCTGGCACCTCTTCAAATCACGGCTTCCCTCTACAAAGCGACTATCTATTTACTTTTATGTTGTGTCATCACCTTCTAAAACAAGCGCCAGAAAATGAGAGAGCACAGTTGTCATGATTTATGCATTGTGTGTAGCTAATGTTGAGTGCATCATGACTGGTGTAACACCCACAATGCGACTATATCTCCCACGTGTCGGGGCACGACTTAGAGGCATAGCCGCATGGTAGGCATGTCGCAAGAGGGGTAATCTTTACACATCCCATGTACTGAATAAGAACGGGATGAAGAGTTGGCTTACAATCGCCACTTCACACAATACATAAATAGTCATACATCATCCAGAATACAATCAAGGTCTGACTATGGAACCAAAATAAAGAAAGACAACCCCAAATTCTCAATCCCCGATCGTCCCAACTAGGCTCCTCTACTGATCATCCAGAAAAGAAACATAGTAACGGCTCGAATCCTCGTCGAACTCCCACTTGAGTTCGGCACCTGCATCTGTTTGGAAGTATCTGTGAGTCACGAGGACTCAGCAATCTCACACCCTCATGATCAAGACTATTTAAGCTTAAATGTTGGAAAGGGGTAGTGAGGTGGAGCTGCAGCAAAGCACTAAGCATATATGGTGGCTAACTTACGCAAATGAGAGCGAGAAGAGAAGAAAAGCATGGTCGAGAAGCTAATAGTGATCAAGAAGTGATCCTGAAGCTACTTACATTCAAGCATAACATGAGACCATGTTCTCTTCCCGGACTCCGCCAAAAAGAGACCCTCACGGCTACACACGCGGTTGATTCATTTTAATTAAGTTAAGTGCCAAGTTTTCTACAACCGGATATTAATAAATTCCCATCTTCCCATAACCGCGGGCACGGCTTTTGAAAGTTCAAAACCCTACAGGGGTGTCCCAACTTAGCCCATCACAAGCTCTCACGGTCAACAAAGGATATTCCTTCTCCCAGGAAGACCCGACCAGACTCGGAATCCCGGTTACAAGACATTTCGACAATGGTAAAACAAGACCAGCAAGACCACCCGACTGTGCCGACAAATCCCGATAGGAGCTGCACATATCTCATTCTCAGGGCACAGCGGATAAGCTAAGCGTACAGGTACCAACATAACCCAAGTTGCCAAGGGACGGTCCCGCATCGTGCTCTAGTTTGGACCAACACTCAGAGGAGCACTGGCGCGGGGTTTAAAATAAAGATGACCCTTGAGTCCGCGGAACCCAAGGGAAAAGGCTTAGGTGGCAAATGGTAAAACCAAGGTTGGGCCTTGCTGGAGGAGTTTTATTCAAGGAGAACTGTCAAGGGGTTCCCATTATCACCCAACCGCGTAAGGAACGCAAAATCAAGGAATATAACACCGGTATGACGGAAACTAAGGCGGCAAGAGTGGAAGAAAACACCAGGCATAAGGCCGAGACTTCCACCCTTTACCAAGTATATAGATGCATTAAAGTAAATAAGAGATAATAATGATATCCCAACAATATCCATGTTCCAACAAGGAACAAACTTCATCTTCACCTGCAACTAGCAACGCTATAAGAGGGGCTGAGCAAAGCGGTAACATAGCGAAACAATGGTTTGCTAGGAAAGGTGGGTTAGAGGCTTGACAAGGCAATATGTGAGGCATGATATAGAAAGTGGTAGGTAGCGCAGCATAGCAATAGAGCGAACAACTAGCAAGCAAAGATAGAAGTGATTTCAAGGGTATGGTCATCTTGCCTGCAAAGTTCTCAGAGTTGACGAAAGCTTGATCCTCGTAAGCGTACTAAACGGGTTCCTCGATCACGTACTCGTCTCTTGGCTCTACCCAAAGCAAGAACACAAGCAAAAGGACCAACAATCAATCACGGTGCAATGCACAAGCAACATGATGCAAAACATGGCATGATATGCGAGATGTGATATGCAATGCATATGTGTGCTCTGGAAGGAAAAGAATGACCAAGGCATCAACTTGGAAAACCAAGTGTGCCGCTGGAAAGATGAGATGATTTCGGTCGAAATCATTATAAGGATCACCGGAAACGGATGCATGGTTTGCAAATGGAAAGCGAAACAAGAATGGCACAATTCTGCGATTAACAGCACGATGCCATCTAGAATGCAACAAGAAACTAAGCTACTGCACTCAAACATAGCAACAAAGCATATGGAAGTGATGTACTCAAGATGCTTGACAAAACATGAACAATGAGCTATGGCTAAATCACACAAGAGCAGGTTCAAACAAGCATGGCAAAAGTGCAAAAGATATCAGCTTCACAGACTTTGTGAAAATACTAACATGCCAGGAATAACATCAAGAAGCAATGTTTAGAGGAAGCAAACAACATGCTACAGGAACATATCATAGCAATACAAGGCATGGTATGAATCTACTAAATGCATAGAACAAAAGTCCCTTACTGATCATGAGCCTTAAAAGCACAGACAATATGATGGCACCCACGTAAACATAGCAAGTTTTATTAACAGTTACAAACTTAGCAGAAAACAGAGCATGGCAAAAACAGAATTATGAAGGCATCTTTGCAAGCTCAAATCACTCATCACAAAGCCTTGCATTAAAAAAATATAAGCATACTAACAGCAAGAAGACATGTTCAAGAAGCTAACCATGGCAAGAGCAAGTTCATAGCATGCATGGATCACTAGCAACAACCATGGCAAAATTGATTAACATGTAAACGATCTGCCAGGAACATTGTATAGCAAAAGTAGAGAAAGAATTAGACATGCTAGAGCACTCCATAATTGCAAACAGGGGCAAGGATGGATAGAGCATAATCATATGTCCAAAACACCCTTACTGAAGATACTCAAAACAAGCATGGATATCACTGTAGCATCATATTTACATGGCATAAAAATAATAGCAGGACAATGACTTGGCAAAATTAAGTCCCTGAAATCATCAATATCACGAAGGCTACTTTGCATGCTTGTGCTAGTCACCACATAGATCACAAAAATACATGGAAAGCACCCCTGTAAAGATGGCATGGCATAGTTCAAAACACATGTAGGACTCATGCCCATATGAAGCACACATCAAATGTGACAAAAATGCCAAAACATCATAATCTGATAAGTAACAGGAGTAAACATTTTATAGCACTCTTGCATCAATGATTTGGGAATCAATATAGACTCAAACAAGCATGCCACAATGGAATGCAATGAAGAGCAACTCACAATGAACATTTTGATATATCATGCACATGAAACGGAGCTACGGTCATGGAGTAATGATGCAATGAACAGGGGCACAAAATAATGCAGAAAAGGACTTAGTGGAAAATATACCCCGCGAAACAAATCTAGGGTTCGTCGGTGCGCTTCCCGAGGTTCGACGGAGTACTCGCCGGAGAAGGAGAGGACGACGGAGACGAGCGGAACTCGCCAGATCCGAGTCACCGGAGCGCTCGCCGGCGACGAGGGCGACGCGAAGGTGCGGGAACGGGCGCGGCGCAGTGGAGCAGTTGAGGCCCGGCGGCCAGCGGAGAGGGCGGCGACGCGAGGCGGTGAAGGCGGCGGCCGGTGGGCGGGGCAATGCGGCTCGCGGGCATGGGCGGACAAGAAGCAGACGGCGGGGCGGCGGACGCGCGGGCCAGGGAGGGCCCGCCCTTGGCCTCGGAAGGCCGGCGCGGGGAGCGGTGAAGTGGGTGCGGGTACGGACAGTTGGCTCTCACTGGTTGGCCATGGGCGGCGGCGGGTTTCATCCAGCGACGAGCCGGACGTGTCCGGCCGCAGTGGAGGGAGCGGGGCTAGGGTTTTGGATCCGAAATTTCAGAGAGCACATATTTATAGGTAGGAGGAGGTAGGAGTGTCCAAATGGAGTATAGTTTTCGCCCACACGGTCATGATCCGACGATGGAGGACATGGGAGTGGTTTGGATGGGTTATTGGGCCGTTTTGGAGGGGTGTGGGGCTGCAACACGAAAGAGGCCTTTGCGGTTCCCCGGTTAACCATTGGAGCATCAAACGGACTCCAAATGACACGAAATATTACAGGTGGTCTACCGGTGGTGTACCAAGGCCGCTTGGAAAATCTTGGTCCATTCCGAGAACATTTAACACCCGCTCACGAAAATAGACAAAAGGGGGGACGCCGGTGCACGTGGGAGTGTCGGATTGCAAAACGGACAACGGGGAAAATGCTCGGATGCATGAGACGAACACGAATGCAAATGCGATGCACATGATGACATGATATGAAATTAATGACAAGAACAAAAAGCAAAACGAAGACAAAAACCCAACCACGAAATGAAATGTCATAACTTAAAGCAGGAAAAGGCAAGAGTCGGAGTTACAATTATGGCAAATTACATCCGGGGTGTTACAACTGGATCTTCTCTACCATGAATTACAATGTTTAGTCGCTGCTTGAACTTTGGAGGTGCTTGTAATGCATGGGTAATTGAGCTACAGTTATCCCATGTTAACGGTGCCACATCACCCCGGTTACTGTTGTTAACCTTGTGTTGATTCGAAACCGTTTCAAAATTTAAATTCAAAATCAAGCAAACAATAAAAGTTTTCAAATATTACAACTAAAATGTTGAGAGTGAACCAAATAATGGACAGGTAATTATGGTGGAGATACCACACCTTTATGAAATATTTAAATACTATAAGACAAATAAAACAGTAATGAAAACTATTATTTAAATACTATTAGTTATTAAATAATTATGAAACTATTTTAGTTTGGGTAGCAAGTTAATGTGGCAGTGGCATATTTGGTAATATCAAATATGGTGCCATTTTGGTATTTTGCTAACACAAAATTAAAAGGAAACTAAAAGAAAACAGAAAAGTAAAATAAATAAAATAAAACAAAACAAAACTAGCAGAAAACAAAATGAGAGAAGGAAACCCCCTCCCACTGGGCTTAGGCCCACCAGGCCACCGGCCCAGCTGCCGGTCAGCCCAGCCGGCGCTCCCTTATCATCTCCCCCCCCCGAAACCCTAATCTAACCGCACCACTCCCCCCACTCGCGCCCCCACTCTTCCCCTCCCCCGATCCAATCGGGATTGGGCCCGACGCCGTGCCTCCCCGGATCCCGTCGCCGGAACGACGCCGCTCGCCTCTCCGTCGTCGACGCGCCCCCGTCCTCCTCACCGCTGGCTAGCCTCCCCACCGCGCGTCGTCCCCGTCGACCACCCCGACCCCCGCTGCCCAGTCCCTACGAACCCCGGTGAGGCTCGGGCCCTCCACTCTCCTGTCCCCGTGCGCACGCATGCGCACTCGCCCGCGCCGTGCTGCCGTGCCGCGCGCGCATGCCCCCGCATCCCCGCGCCCTCTTCGCCTCGTGCCCGTGCTCGCGTCCTCACCGAGCCCACTGCCCCGCAGCACTACCCGCCGCGCGCCAGTCACGTGCTGGCCATAGCCCACATTCGCCACAGTTATGCATCGCCGGTGTCCCTTCCGCCTTCTGCTCGCGCGCGCCAGCCCCCACCTGCGCCAGACCTCGTGCGCTGCCGTGTCTCGCCGCACCCACGGCCACGCCTCTCACCCGCACTGGCCATCCGCCTCGCTCAAAAGCCGGCGATGCTACGGTCGTCCCCGACGCCGGCCATCGTCACCATCACGTGTGTGATGCCGGACCGCTCCCGTAGGTCCAAACCACAGGCCCGGAGACCCCTTGTACCGTGTTTCCAGCCATCTCCGACGAAGTGCCGCCACGGGAGACGCTTGCGGGAGCTCTCGCCGGCACCTGCCTACGAGGCACCGCCCCGGGGCCACCCGCTGGGTCACTGACCGGTGGCCCCAATGGCCCAAGTGTGCCAATGACAAGTGGGCCTAGCCCAGAACGTATTTAAAAAATAAAAATAAAAACAATTAATAATTAATTAATTAATTAACTTAATTAACTTAATTAATTTTGATTAATTAAGTTAAACAACTAATTAAACTAATTACACATTCGTTACCTAATTAACCTTATTAGTTAATTAATTAATTAGTCAATGATCATGGGGCCCACCCCCCTAATTAATCTTGATTAGGTTAATTAATGTGTTTAATTAAAATGGGTCACTAACAGGTGGGACCCACGTGTTAGGTTGACCAGGTCAACTTCTGACGTCATGATGACGTCAGCAAACACTATTCTGGATAATGTTGATTTAGATAATTAAATAAATCCTAAAAATGATTTAAATCTTTTAAATTAATATAAAATAAACCGTAGCTCGGATGGAAAAACTTTGTACATGCAAGTTGCTCAGAATGACGAGACGATTCCAGATACGCAGCCCGTTCATCCGCCACGCATCCCTAACATAGCGAACACGCAACTTTCCCCCTTCGGTTCATCTTACTGAAAACGCGAAACCTCGGGGATATTTTCCCGGATGTTTCCCCCCTTCACCGGTACCACCTCATACCGCGTTAGGGCACCCCTAGCACCGATAATTGTCATGTCATGCATCGCTATGCATCTGTTTGCTTAATATTTATTGTTTCTTCCCCCTCTTCTCTCTGATAGACTACGAGACCGACGCTGCTGCTACCCAGTACGACTACGGTGTTGACGACCCCTCTCTCTTGCTAGAGCAACCAGGCAAGCCCCCCCCTTGATCACCAGATATAGCCTACTGTTCTCTATACTGCTTGCATTAGAGTAGTGTAGCATGTTAGTGCTTTCCGTCAATCCTATCCTAATTCATAGCCTATCATTGTTGCTACAACTGTTGATACCTTACCGGCAATCCTACATGCTTAGTATAGGTTGCTAGTACTTCATCAGTGGCCCTACATTCTAGTCCATCTGCCATGCTATACTATCGGGCCGTGATCACTCGGGAGGTGATCACGGGTATATACATACATATATACATACTATACTTGTTATGACTAAAGCCAGGTCGGCTCGTTGAGTACCCGCAAGTGATTCCGATTGTTGGGGGTTGAAGGGGCAGGTGGTTCCACCTAGGTAGTGGTGGGCCTGGGTTCCCGACGGCCCCCGGCTGTTACTTTGAGGCGGAGCGACAGGGCAGGTTGAGACCACCTAAGAGAGAGGTGGGCCTGGCCCTGGTCGGCGTCCGTGGATAATTCAATTAACACGCTTAACAAGATCTGGGTATTTGATCTGAGTCTAGCCACTGGCCTGTATGCACTAACCAGCTACGCGGGAACAGTTATGGGCACTCGACGTCGTGGTATCAGTCGAATCCTTCATGATGTCAGCGACTGAGCGGCGTGCGCCTGGTTGGACTGGAACGCCTGCTTTTGTATAAGGGAGGCTAGGAATTCTCGCCGGCCGCGTACGCAACGTGCAGGTGTGCAATGGCGATGGGCCCAGACCCCTACGCCATAGGATTTAGATCGGCGTGCTGACCTCTCTATTGTGCCTAGGTAGGGCTGCGACGTGTTGATCTTCCGAGGCCGGGCATGACCCAGGAAAGTGTGTCCGGACAAAGGGGATCGAGCGTGTTGGGAAATGTGGTGCAGCCCTGCAGGGAAGTTAATCTATTCGAATAGCCGTGGTCTTTGGTAACAGGACGACTTGGAGTTGTACCTTGACCTTATGACAACTAGAACCGGATACTTAATAAAATACACCCTTCCAAGTGCCAGATACAACCGGTGATCGCTCTCTCACAGGGCGACGAGGGGAGGATCATCGGTTAGGATTATGCTATGGGATGATACTTGGTGAACTTACCATCTACTCTCTTCTCCTGCTGCAAGATGGAGGTTACCAGAAGCGTAGTCTTCGATAGGACTAGCTATCCCGCTCATATTCCGGCATTCTGCAGTTCAGTCCACATATGTTACCCCTTTTCCATTTGATACCAATGCATACATATGTAGTGTAGCTCCTTGCTTGCGAGTACTTTGTATGAGTACTCACGGTTGCTTTGCTCCCTCTTATCCCCTTTTCTATACCCGATTGTTGCGACCAGACGATGGAGCCCAGGAGCCAGACGCCACCGTCGACGATGACTCCTACTACACTGGAGGTGCCTACTACTACATGCAGCCCGCTAACGACGACCAGGAGTAGTTTAGGAGGATCCCAGGCAGGAGGCCTGCGCCTCATTCGATATGTATCCCAGTTTGTGCTAGCCTTCTTAAGGCAAACTTGTTTATTTATGTCTGTGCTCAGATATTGTTGCTTCCGCTGACTCGTCTATGATCGAGCTCTTGTATTCGAGCCCTCGAGGCCCTTGGCTTGTAATATGATGCTTGTATGACTTATTTTATTTGTAGAGTTGTGTTGTGATATCTTCCCGTGACTCTTTGATCTTGATCATACACATTTGCGTGTATGATTAGTGTACGGTCAAATCGGGGGTGTCACAAGTTGGTATCAGAGCCGACTGCCTGTAGGAATCCCCCTTCCACACTCCTTGGCCGAATTCGAGTCTAGACATTACAAAACTTTTTACTAACATGGTTGTGTGCCTTACGGGCCCACGTCGCCATCTGGGTGGTATTAGGATCTTTTACTCCACGATCCTTACTCTGGGACTCTGAACTCTCTTCTACTTGGGTTAAACGATTTTACTTACTCTAACATTAGGATCCCATGACCACGTTCACCCCAAAGTTGGATAAGCCCTGGTTATTCTTTAGAGTAGTATTTGAACATTATCCACATTGTCATTTGACTCCTTTGAGAACATCTTTGTTTTCAGATGGAACCCATGAGGCAGGTCGTGCGCCACACGACGGCCATTGGTGCCTCAGGATCACCTGCTGTGTCGGTTGAGATGATGACCTATCTGGGTTATTGCTGGCACCTTGAGTACACCGTCTACGAGGAGTACCAGGAATTCAACTAGGTGTAGTACCGTGCCATCGTCCACCTCTACTCTCGGGAGTATGACTCCACTACCCTTCTGCACACTGCTCATGGTGTTGGAGTAACTATCGGCATGGCAGTCCACGATGCTGCTTATGCTGGTCTGACACGTCTTCGTGGAGAGTATCGGGAGTTGGACACCTCCCCTTTCAGGCATATTGCTATCACATCCAATGTTGGTGCGGAGGGATACTATACTGCTGCCTACTCCACTGTCACCCGAGAGCCCTTCTACCATCAGAACCTGGTTCTGCATGCTGATGGGCTGGATAGAGCTAACCAAGCTCTTCGCCACGAGTTGTACACCACCCGTCAACACTTGTACCGTGCCCTGACGTTGTTGCACCCCTCTATCCGATCTGGTGATATGTCGCATTCTGTGATCTACCCTGCCAGGACCGTGATGCCCAAGGTGTCGGCTGGCCAGATGTGGGAGGCTACTCTCCCGCACTTGGTCCTCTTCTGCCACCTGCGCGTCGGGTTCTGCACCAGAGTATCCGCGGACCCCGGGCTACTCACGTGGAGGACTTCCCTTCATGCCACTACCAGCTGTCAGGCTACACCTACCTCCATAGTTCCTCCTGGGACTGATGTCGGCTTGCTTGTTAGTGTTAGATGCATTCACCGCGAGCCTGTGTGCCACCTATGATGTTCTTAGCCTATGTACTGAACTCTGTGTACCGAACTCTATGCATGATCTCTTTTGTAAGATATGCCAACTACTATGTAGTATATATCGTGTTCCTTTCATTATGCATGTTTCATCATGAATGATTCTTGTCCTTGCAATTTCTCAATGTTGAACTACCCCTGTTATATATTAGCAGGATGATTAGGCCAGGTGGTCATGGTCGTGGTGGCCATCCCCCACCACGGCCTGAGTACATGGCTGGGATGATGCAATAGTTTGAGCTGAATTGCCAGTTCATGGAGAATATTATGGCTCAGTTTCCTCGCCCCAATATGAATCAGCAGCAAGCCCAAGTGACTCTGCAGGATTTCATGCGCCTCAACCCAACGCTGTACCGCAGCTCAACTCAGCCTTTGGATGCTGATGACTGGCTCCGTGACATCACCTATGAGATGGAATCTGCTGATGTATCCCCTGTCAGCTATGTCACCTTTGCTTCCTTCTTCCTGAAAGGACCCGCTGCTCAATGGTAGGACAGCCACAGGAGTACTCTGCCGGTTGGAACAATCATCACCTGGCCAGACTTCCAAGCTGCTTTCCATGCTCGCTTCATTCCTCGGGGAGTCATGGACCGTAAGAAGCGTGAGTTCCGCAACCTCACCCAAGGCAACAAAACTGTGGAAGCTTATCAGCGGGAGTTTCTGGACTTGTCCCGCTATGCTGAAGAAGACATTGCAACTGATGCACGCAGACAGGAGAAGTTCCGTGATGGCCTTCAAGTTGACATCAAGCTCGCACTTCTAATGCATGACTTTGTTGATTTCACCACCTTGGTGAACAAGGCCATCAATGTCGAAACTGGTCTGCAGGAACACCAGAGCTCTCATAGGCGCAACCGTGACACGGGCTCATCTTCGGGCCCGTCCTCGCAGAAGCGTAGGATATGGATTCCCAATAGCATGTACCAGCCAACTGCACCTGCTCCAAGGCAGTCCTATGCTACACCGCGTCTGCCTCCCCCACCAACTAGGCAGCCAAGACTTCCATCTCCACCACCCCGAGCTCCTGTTCCCACTCCTAATAATGGTCTCTGCTACAAGTGTGGTTAGCCAGGTCACCGTGCCAGAGACTGCAATCAGAATTAGAATCAACTGGCCCTCCCTACAGCTGACCGTGGAAGCAACCAGCCTCGCAACAATAATGCCAGGTCTTACGGTCGTGTTCATGCCAACCACGTTGATCTCAATGAAGCTCAAGACCAGCCTGCTACCGTGATGGGTACACTCCTCGTAAATTCAGTACCTGCATCTATTTTATTCGATTTAGGAGCACCGCATTCATTCATGTCAGAAGATTTTGCATACAAGCACAATGTTAAATGTGAGGAGATGAACACTTCGGTAGTGGTAAAAACCCCCATGGGGCAATGTCAAACCTCACTGGTTGGCATCGACGTCCCCGTGGAAATCGAAGGATTGGAATTCTATGCCTCTCCCATTATCCTAAAGTCATCTAACATTGACCTCATTCTGGGGATGGATTGGTTGAAAGCGCATACTGCTTCTATAGTTTGCACCACTAAAACCGTCCATCTGCTACACCCTTCCGATGAAATAATAAGCTACAATGCTCGTCTAGTTCAGAACGTCGAGGCACGGCTTTATGCCTTGAATGCGTTGAACGCTGCACCACTTAAGGGCATTGAAAACATTCCCGTCGTTTGCGAATTCCAAGACGTCTTTCCGGAAGAACTTCCAGGGATTCCCCCTGCTAGAGCTGTCGAATTCATCATCGACTTGAAACCAGGCACCACCCCTATAGCCAAACGACCCTACAAGATGTCGCCACATGAACTCATTGGGCTTAAGGAGGAAATCGTCAAATCTCTTATCAAAGGTTTCATTCGCCCTAGTTGCTCTCCTTGGGGAGCACCTTCTCTCTTTGTTAAGAAGAAGGATGGGACGAACCGATTAGTCCAAGACTACCGTCCTATAAACCAAGCTACCATTCAGAATAAATACCCTCTTCCTTGGATCAATGATCTTTATGATCAACTGGTTGGTTCATCAGTGTTCTCCAAACTCGACTTGAGGTTGGGTTACCACCAGATCCATGTTCGTGAAGAGGATATCCCAAAGACAGCCTTCGTGACTCGCTATGGATCATACGAGTACACCGTCATGTCATTCGGCTTAACGAATGCTCCCGCCACCTTCTCTCGTCTGATGAACTATATATTCATGGATTACCTCGACAAGTTCATCATGGTTTATCTGGATGATATCCTTGTATTTTCCAAGAACAAGGAGGAGCATGCTGAACATCTTTGTCTTGTGTTGGAAAAGCTTCGAGAGCATCAACTGTATGCTAAGTATTCCAAGTGTGAATTCTGGCTCCCTGAAGTAACCTATCTTGGGCATGTCATCTCCAAGGATGGTATTTCCATCAACCCTGAACGAGTTCAGGCTATTCTCGATTGGACTCCTCCGAAGAATGTTAAGCAAGTCTGAAGTTTTCTCGGTCTCGCCAGCTATTGTCGTGGATTCGTCGAGAACTTCTCCAAGATTGCCAGGCCTCTGACTAATCTATTGCATAAGGGCGTCAAGTTCCAATGGACAGACAAGTGTCAGGAAAGTTTCCAGGTTCTCAAAGACAAGTTGACTTCTGCCCCAGTGCTTGCTCCACCAGATACTAAGGACTTTGTCATTTACTGCGACGCTTCCCGTCAAGGATTAGGCTGTGTCCTAATGCAAGAGCGCATAGTGATTGCTTATGCCTCTCGTCAACTATGCCCTCACGAAGAAAACTACCCAGTTCACGACCTCGAGCTTGCTGCTGTCATTCATAATCTGAAGCAGTGGCGACATTACCTTCTCGGTAATCGTTGCGAGATCTTCACCGACCATCAAAGTCTGAAGTATCTGTTTACTCAGCCTGACCTGAACCTCCGTCAGCAGAGATGGATGGAGATTGTTGCAGACTTTGACATTGGTATATCCTGTACCCCCGGCAAGGCTAATGTAATGGCTGATGCCTTGAGCCAGAAGTCCTACTGCAACCACCTCCAGGTTCACAAAGTTCAGCCCTCGCTTGTTGAAGAATTCAGAAAGCTGAACCTCCATATTGTTCCCCCTGGTGCACTCGCTCCCCCTCCCCCAGAGTTCCAAAAGATGAATCTTCGTGTTGTTACTAAGGGTTCGCTAAATACCCTAGCTATCGTACCAGATCTCATAGATGTATAAAGACTATTCAAGGTTATGACTCTAAAGTCCAGAAGATTAAACGCCATCTCACAGAAGGAAAGCCCTCATTCTTCACTATCACCGAAGATGGCGCCATGTGCTTCAAAGGCCACCTAGTGGTGCCATGTTCGAGGAAAAACCTGGATCAGACTAAAAAGGTTATGAAAGAAGCTCATGATATGCCTCTGTCCATCCATCCTAGTAGTACAAAGATGTACCAGGATATTCGTCAAAGATTCTGGTGGTCTAATATGAAGCAAGACATTGCTCGTTATGTTGCTCAGTGTGACGTTTGACGTCGTATCAAAGCAGAACATCAAAGGCCTGCTTGAACTCTGCAACCTATCTCTACTCCTGAATGGAAATGGGACCATGTTGAAATGGACTTCGTCACTGGATTTCCCAAATCGCAGAAAGGTAATGATGCTATTCTTGTCGTCATTGACCGGCTTTCTAAAGTTGCACATTTTCTGGCGGTCAAAGAAATAATCACTGCTAGTCAGCTTGCAACTCTCTACATGTACAGAATTGTTTCACTTCACGGGATTCCACTGGTTATCAGTTTGGACTGTGGTAGCTTATTCACTTCAAGATTTTGGGCAAGTTTCCAAGAAGCTATGGGAACTCATCTGTCATTCAGTACTGCGTTTCATCCTCAGTCGCAAGGTCAAGTTGAACGTGTCAACCAAGTTCTTGAGGACATGCTTAGAGCTTGTGTAATTTCCTTCGGCAAGAAATGGGAGGAATCCCTTCTCTATGCCGAGTTCTCTTATAATAATAGCTATCAAGCTAGTCTGAAGATGTCCCCCTTCGAAGTGTTATATGGACGGAAGTGTCGGACCCCTCTGAACTGGTCAGAAACTGGGGAATGTCCACTCTTCGGTCCAGATATTATACAACAGGATGAAGAACAAGTCTGCATTATTCGCGAGAATCTCAAGACTGCTCAGTCACGTCAGAAAAGTCAGTATGACCGTCATCACAAAGACATGGTCTATCAACCTGGCAAAAAGGCTTATCTTCGAGTTACACCAATGAAGGGTGCTCACCGCTTCGGGACCAAGGGCAAGCTAGCTCCTCACTATATCGGTCCCTTCACTATTCTCGAAAGGCGTGGAAAAGTGGCATCAACTGGAGCTTCCGCCGAACCTTTCTCAGGTTCATGATGTGTTCCACATGTCACAGCTCCGTCGTTGCTTCAAAGACCCAATCCGAGCAGTGGATCATGAAGTGCTCGAATTGCAAAAAGGACCTCTCCTATAAAGAGCATCTGGTCCGCATTCTCGACCAAGCTGAACTCCGCACACGTCAGAAAGCGATCAAGTTCCTCAAGGTCCAGTGGTCGCATCACTCTGAAGATGAAGCCACTTGGGAACGCGAGGACCGCCTGCGTGATGAATACCCTACGTTGTTTCCGTCTACCTCCTAAATCTCGGGACGAGATTTCTTGTAGTGGAGGAGTTTTGTAATGCCCGGGTAATTGAGCTACAGTAATCCCACGTTAACGATGCCACGTCACCCCGGTTACTGTTGTTAACCTTGCATTGATTCGAAACTGTTGCAAAATTTAAATTCAAAATCAAGCAAACAATAGAAGTTTTCAAATATTAAAACTAAAATGTTCGGAGTGAACCAAATAATGCATAGGTAATTATGGTGGAGAAACCACACCTTTATGAAATATTCAAATACTATAAGGTAAATAAAACAGTAATGAAAACTATTATTTAAATACTTTTAGTTATTAAATAATTATGAAACTATTTTAGTTTGGGTAGCAAGTTAATGTGGGAGTGGCATATTTGGTAATATCAAATACGGTGCCATTTTTGTATTTTTCTAACACAAAAATAAAAGGAAACTAGAAGAAAACAGAAAAGTAAAATAAATAAAAGAAAACAAAACAAAACTAGTAGAAAACAAAATGAGAGAAGGAAACCCCTCCCACTGGGCTCAGGCCCAGCAGGCCACCGGCCCAGCTGCCGGCCGGCCCAGCCGGCGCTCCCTTATCATATCTTCCCCCATGAAACCCTAATCTAACCGCACCACTCCCCCCCACTCGCTCCCCCACTCTTCCCCTCCCCCGATCCAATCGGGATCGGGCCCGACGCCGCGCCTCCCTAGATCCCGTCGCCGGAACAACGCCGCTCGCCTCTCCGTCGTCGACGCGCCCCGTTCTCCTCACCGCCAGCTTGCCTCCCCACCGCGTGTCATCCCCGTCGACCACCCCGACCCCCGCTGCCCCATCCCTACGAACCCCGGTGAGGCCCGGGCCCTCCACTCTCCTGTCCCCGTGCGCACGCATGCGCACTTGCCCGCGTCGTGCTGTCGTGCCACGCGCGCATGCCCCCGCATCCCCGCGCCCTCTCCTCCTCGCGCCCGCGCTCGCGTCCTCACCGAGCCCACTGCCTCACAGCCCCGCTCGCCGCGCGCCGGTCGCGTGCTGGCCACGGCCCATGTTCGCCATAGCTCTGCATCGCCGGTGCCCCGCCCGCCTTCTGCTCGCGCGAGCGCTAGCCCCCACCTACGACAGGCCTCGCGCGCTGCCGTGTCTCGCCGCACCCACGGCCACGCCCCTCGCTCGCACTAGCCATCCGCCTCGCTGAAAAGCCGGCAATGCTAAGGTCGTCCCCGGCGCCGGCCGTCGTTACCATCACGTGCGTGATGCCGGACCGCTCCCGTAGGTCCAAACCGCAGGCCCGGAGACCCCCTGTACCGCGTTTCCGGCCATCTCTGGCGAAGTGCCACCGCGGGAGAGGCTTGTCGGAGCTCTCGCGGGCACCTGCCTACGAGGCACCGCCCCAGGGCCACCCGCTTGGTCGCTGACCGGTGGCCCCAATGGCCCCAGTGTGCCAATGACAAGTGGACCTAGCCCCAGAACGTATTTAAAAAAATTAAAATAAAAATAATTAATGATTAATTAATTAATTAATTAAAGAAATAATTAACTTAATTAATTTAGATTAATTAAGTTAAACAACTAATTACACATTAGTTACCTAATTAACGTGATTAGTTAATTAATTAATTAGTCAATGACAGTGGGGCCCACCCCCTAATTAATCCTGATTAGGTTAATTAATGTGTTTAATTAAAATGGGTCACTGATAGGTGGGACCCACTTGTCAGGTTGACCGGGTCAACTGCTGATGTCATGATGACGTCAGCAAACACTATTCTGGATAATGTTGATTTAAATAATTAAATAAATCCTAAAAATAATTTAAATCTTTTAAAAATAATATAAATAAACCGTAGTTCGGATGGAAAAACTTTTTACATGAAAGTTTCTCAGAACGACAAGACGAATCTGGATACGCAGCCCGTTCATCCACCACGCATCCCTAGTACAGCGAACATGCAACTTTCCCCCTTTGGTTCATCTGTCCGAAAACGCGAAACCCCGGGGATATTTTCCCGGATGCCCCCCCCCTTCACCAGTACCACCTCATACCGCGTTAGGGCACCCCTAGCACCGATACTTGTCATGTCATGCATCGCTATGCATGTGTTTGCTTAATATTTATTGTTTTCCCCCTCTTCTCTCCGATAGACTACGAGACCGACGATGCTGCTACCCAGTACGACTATGGTGTTGACGACCCCTCTCTCTTGCCAGAGCAACCGGGCAAGCCCCCCCCCCCTTGATCACCAGATACCGCCTACTCTTCTCTATACTGCTTGCATGAGAGTAGTCTAGAATGTTACTGCTTTCCGTTAATCCTATCCTAATGCATAGCCTGTCATTGTTGCAACAACTGTTGATACCTTACCTACAATCCTACATGCTTAGTATACGTTGCTAGTACTTCATCAGTGGCCCTACATTCTAGTCTGTCTGCCATGCTATACTATCGGGCCGTGATCACTCGGGAGGTGATCACGGGTATATACATACATATATACATACTATACTTGTTATGACTAAAGTTGGGTCGGCTCGTTGAGTACCCGCAAGTGATTTCGATTGTTGGGGGTTGAAGGGGCAGGTGGTTCCACCTAGGTAGTGGTGGGCCTGGGTTCCCGACGATCCCCGACTGTTACTTTGAGGTGGAGCGACAGGGCAGGTTGAGACCACCTAAGAGAGAGGTGGGCCTGGCCCTGGTCGGCGTCTGTGGATTATTCAATTAACACGCTTAACGAGATCTGGGTATTTGATCCGAGTCTGGCCACTGGCATGTACGCACTAAGCAACTACGCGGGAACAGTTATAGGCACTCGACGTCGTGGTATCAACCGAAGCCTTCATGATGTCAGCGACTGAGCGGCGCACGCCGGGTTGGACTGGAATGCCTGCTCTTGTATATGTAGGGGATCGTAGCAGAAATCTAAAATTTTCTACGCATCACCAAGATCAATCTATGGAGTAATCTAGCAACGAGGGGAAGGGGAGTGCATCTACATACCCTTGTAGATCGCTAAGCGGAAGCGTTGCAAGAATGCGGATGAGGTAGTCATACTCGTGGCGATTCAGATCGCGGTCGATTCCGATCTAAGCGCCGAACAACGGCGCCTCCACGTTCAACACACGTGCAGCCCGGTGACGTCTCCCATGCCTTGATCTAGCAAGGAGAGAGGGAGAGGTTGGGGAAGACTCCGTCCAGCAGTAGCACGACGGCGTGGTGGTGGAGGAGCGCGGTACTCCTGCAGGGCTTCGCCAAGCACTACGAGAGACGAGGAGGGAGAGAGGTAGGGCTGCGCCTTGGGAGAGAGAGACTCGTGTGTGGGGCAGCCCCAAAACCTCCACTATATATAGGGGCAAGGGGGAGGGGGAGGCGCCCTAGGGTTTCCCCTAGGGGGCGGCGGCCAGGGCAGATGGGATCTCCCCCTTGGGTGACTTGGCCCCCAAGCCAGGAGGTGGGAACCCTAGATGGGGCGCCTCAAACCCCTTGGTCACGTGGGATTAGGTGAGGGGGCGCACAGCCCCTTAGTGGGCTGGTTTGCCCCCTTCCCTTGGCCCATGAAGCCCCCCAACACTTGTCGGGGCTCCCGAAATACCTTTCGGCCATGCTGGTCATCCCCCGATACCTCTGGAACACTTCCGGACTCCAAAACCCTTCGTCCAATATATCAATCTTCTCCTCTGGACTATTCCGGAACTCCTCGTGACGTCCGGGATCTCATCCGAGACTCCGAACAACATTCGGTAACCGCGTACATACCTTCCCTATAACCCTAGCGTCATCGAACCTTAAGTGTGTAGACCCTACGGGCTCGGGAATCATGTAGACATGACCGAGACATCTCTCTGGTCAATAACCAATAGCGGGATCTGGATACCCATGTTGTCTCCCACATGTTCCACGATGATCTCATCGGATGAACCACGATGTCAAGGATTCAATCAGTCCCGTATACAATTCCCTTTGTCTACTGGTATGATACTTTCCCGAGATTCGATCGTCGGTATCCCGATACCTTGTTCAATCTCGTTACCAGCAAGTCTCTTTACTCGTTCCGTAACACATCATCCCGTGATCAACTCCTTGGTCACATTGTGCACATTATGATGATGTCCTACCGAGTGGGCCCAGAGATACCTCTCTGTTACACGGAGTGACAAATCCCAGTCTCGATTCGTGCCAACCCAACAGACACTTTCGGAGATACCCCTAGTGCACCTTTATAGCCACCCAGTTACGTTGTGACATTTGGTACACCCAAAGCATTCCTATGGTATCCGGGAGTTTCACAATCTCATGGTCTAAGGAAATGATACTTGACATTAGAAAAGCTTTAACATACGAACTACACGATCTTGTGCTAGGCTTAGGATTGGGTCTTGTCCATCATATCATTCTCCTAATGATGTGATCCCATTATCAACGACATCCAATGTCCATGGTTAGGAAACCGTAACCATCTATTGATCAACGAGCTAGTCAACTAGAGGCTTACTAGGGACATGGTGTTGTCTATGTATCCACACATGTATCTGAGTTTCCTATCAATACAATTCTAGCAAGGATAATAAACGATTATCATGAACAAGGAAATATAATAATAATAATAATAACTAATTTATTATTGCCTCTAGGGCATATTTCCAACAGTCTCCCACTTGCACTAGAGTCAATAATCCAGTTCACATCGCTATGTGATTAACACTCAAGGTCACATCGCCATGTGACTAACACCCAAAGAGTTTACTAGAGTCAATAATCTAGTTCACATTACCATGTGATTAACACTCAATGAGTTCTGGGTTTGATCATGTTATGCTTGTGAGAGATGTTATAGTCAACGGGTCTGCAACAATGAGATCCGCATGTACTTCGCAAAACTTTATGTCATATCGTAGATGCTGCTACCACGTTCCACTTGGAGCTATTCCAAATGGTTGCTCCATTATACGTATCCAGTTTTTCTACTCATAGTCATCCGGATAGGTGTTAAAGCTTGCATCGACATAACTCTTTACGTCGAACTCTTTATCACCTCCATAACCGAGAAATATTTCCTTATTCCTCTAAGGATAATTTTGACCACTGTCCAGTTATCCACTCCTGGATCACTTTTGTACCCTCTTGCTAGACATGTGGCAAGGCACAAATCAGGTGCGGTACTCAGCATAGCATACTGTATAGAGCCTATGACAAAATCATAGGGGACGACCTTCGTCCTTCCTCTTTCTTCTGCCGTGGTCAAGCTTTGATTCTTACTCAATTTCACACCTTACAACTCAGGTAAGAATCCCTTCTTTGACTAATCTATTTTGAACTCCTTCAAAATCATGTCAAGGTGTGCGTTCTTTGAAAGTATCATCAGGCGTCTTGATCTATCTCTATAGAGCTTGATGCCCATATCAAAAATAAAACAAGGGAGCTAAACGTGAGCTATTGATCTACAACACAGATATGCTAATACTACCAGGACTAAGTTCATGATAAATTTCAGTTCAATTAATCATATTACTTAAGAACTCTGTAACACCCCAAAATTTTAACCATGATTTGTCTATTAAAACTTTGCCATGAAATTAATTTTTTTATTTTCTGGATTTTCTTTGATTTCAGAACCATTCTTTTCTTGGTTATTATGGAGTTTTTACCCAAGTGAAAACTTTCCAAATGTTTTGTTGGACTTGTATCCCTCTCAAGAAAAACTTTTCTTTTTATCAGTGGAATTAATTATATAATTATTTTTCCTGATCTTTATTTCTTTAAAAATGGTTTCCCATGATTTTAGGGTCCCATTTGAACTACAACCCTTTGATAAATTTATTTAAAATTCCAACCAAAATTTGGGGATGTCATGTGATGTTTTTAAATCACTTTTATGCAAAAACATCTTTTATTCATTGGAGGTTTTGAGCTCTACCCCAAGTTTTCAAATCTGGTCCAGTTTGTAAAATTGCACTACAACCTATTTAAATATTTCTTTAAAGCTTCCACCAAAATTATGGGATGTCAGTAGTAGTATATAATTCAACCTTATGCAAAAATCCACTGATGTTATTTGAAAAAATTGAGTAAATCATCCTCATCTTCATTATGGTCCAGCTTGGCATTTTCCACTGCAACCCTAATTTATTTTGCTCTAGTAACAATGAGCTTTTTACTGCTTATAGTTCACCCTACCAAACCCTTAAGTCCAGAAGAATGCATCCATTGGAGTAATTTTAGTCCATGAAATTATGCCCTTTTCTTTATGTCCAGAATTGGTTTTCTCAAAAACTTGCACTAACAAGTTTCTGTTTTTGATAAACTAACCTTGCCAACCTCTTCATCATCTAAAGAGACCCTGATCTGGAGATTTTGGCCACCCCAAGAGTTGCCTAGATGCCCTTGGGTGCACCTTGAGTGCATAAGAAGTTTTGGCATGATTTTGTTTTAGCATTGTGATCTTGCCCATCTAGACAAACTAGCATGTCCACTAAGCTCCTAGATGCCTCTAACCTAGACCTGCTAATCCCTAGCCCCACCCAAGCCTCCTAGCATGCCTTGGCATTTCGCCGAACGCTTGGCGTGCGTGCTCTGGGCTCGGCCAGAGCGCGCGTTTTGCACGTGCGTGCGCCCGAGTCGCCGCGTCTGGCCCCTCACCTTCGCGCACCCGCAGAGCCACGCCTCGCCCCCGTCCACTCACCAGAAACCTCCAAGATGCCCCTGGAGCTCCATAGCGCCGCCGTCAGGTCGGCCACGGCAGCTAGCGGGCGGCCACAGCAGGCTTCTGCCATGGACGGCACCGCCCGAGCCATAGCCGCGCGCTAGCTCGCCCCTGCACGGCCCGAGCTCATCCATTCGCTCCTCCAAGCCACCCCTGCATCGCCACGTCGCCTACGGCCACAGGAACGGCTCATCGTCGAGCTTATCCCCGGCCGCCGCGGAACCGACCTAGCCACACTATAAATAGGAGCCCCCGAGCTCGTCCAGGCCCTCAGGAAACCTCAAGCTATCCCCCTAGAGCTACCATGGCCGGTAATCGAAGAGAGGAAGGTCGTCTTCCCCATCTCCGGTCGGCTCGGCCGCCGCCACGTCCCAGTCCATTTCGTCGCGAACAGAGCTTCTCCAGTCCATCCAGTGCCACCACCCTTCTCCCCTCGACCTTGCGGAGCCGCCCAGCCTCTCAAACGCGATCGAAAACCACTATAGATCAAACCCCCAATTCCTCCCAAAGCCACCTCCACCGCGAAGCTCGCCGCCGGCGGCTCCCTCCGTCCCCGCCAGCCCTTCGACCACCGGGAGGACCGCCCTGGTCTGGCGGATCTATCCCTGTCCTTGGATCCCCGTGGGGAGCCGCTGTTCGTCGGCGGTGATCACCGTAGCCCCGCCCCGCTCAGACAAAGGAGGCAGGAGGCGCGGGCGACTGGTCAAACCTGACCAGTGGGCCCGAGGGACCCACTGTCAGTGACCCGAGCCGGCCCGTGCTAGTTTAAGTGGAGGCGTAAACCTCAGAAGTACATCTCCTCTACCTCGAAAGTGTATTCTCCCCGAAACGTTTTCTTTTTCTGGTTTTATTTAAAAACAGAATATTGACTAAACTTTGACTGGCTATAACTTTTTAAATATAAGTCCAAATGACTTGATTCTTTTTCTGTTGTTCCTCAAATTTGGTCTAGTTTATTTTCATATTTGTTTGAAAATTTTCCAAACAACTTTTTGTACTATTTTGAAACTATGTGTTGATTTCAAATTTTCTTAAATGGGATTTTTGAAGAAGGAAGAAACTTTCAAAAGTTTTAGAATGCACCCTGCCTCTCCACAACTTGAAGGCAAGCATTCTGAACCCTGGCATAATATTGTTGTGCGTTGTTTGATACGATCGCAACACCACCTTGGCACGAAGTTTCCGTTATTTCATGTGATGATATGATCATACTCATAAGTGCATATTGATGATTACGTGCTGTTGGCATTCGAAATATTGGGATAGTAGACACCCTCGTATACCTTTCATGCCTACCGGGAGGAAGCCGGGAGAGCCTCTATCTTGGGTAGACACGAGCTTGTCTCCGGTCTTCGTGAGACGGTTGTGTCCGGTACGGCATAGTGAGGCATGATGAGTGGTGATTTTGTCTGTTGGTTGAAACATATTTGTTATCCTAACCATGGAGTAAATACTTAAACCTCCTGAGTCGACCATAGATCGAGTCTTGTTCCGGTAACCCCCATACTTGTTTCGTACTACCACTTGTCCCTGCCACAGGTAGGGTACGGTTCAGTAAGTTGTCAACCCCTTTCCTAGCACACACCGTACAGAGAGGCCATGGTGAAGATACCGAAGGCCTCCGGTAGGCATGCCACCTGGTCCGGGGGCATGGGTGTTTTCGGTTGGAGCCGAAGGGGTAGCTCCCCCTAGTTTGCGCGCGGTATAAATTTTGTGATCCCATGCTAATCGAGGTTGTAGCCTCCCCACTTAGAGTTTTGCTTAACAGGTGTCGTGGGTGATTCCTGACACCGGTAAGTTAGGCTGGTGTGTGCGGTCAGGTGTGTTTTCAATTAAAAGATCGTAGACAGAATTAGTCCCGATGGACTAAAGGAATCCGTTACTTGTGGGTAAAGAATACACCCTCTGCAGAGATTATATCTATTCGAATAGTCATGTCCATGGTTAAGGACTACAGTCTGGGATGGGTCAAGTGTCGGTCTTAGTGTCGGTCTTCAGAGGCAAAGCTATTAAACCAGAACATTGATTATGACATGTGACATATGGTGATTATGATTACTATTATTGTGGGCTAACCATTTGTATTATTTGAATTAATGAGTATCCCTGGGACGGTTCTACCTCCTGGATATTCACCATAATCATTCTTATATAAGCCCTTTATGTGGTGTCGCACAGACGCCCGACTGTGGCATGCTTGTTATTTAAATTACTTTATAAGCCCTTTATGTGGTGTCGCTGAGACGCCCAACTGTGGCATGCTTGTTATTTAAATTACTTTATAAGCCCTTTATGTGGTGTCGCACAGACGCCCGACTGTGGCATGCTTGTTATTTAAATTACTTTATAAGCCCTTTATGTGGTGTCGCTGAGACGCCCAACTGTGGCATGCTTGTTATTTAAATTACTTTATAAGCCCTTTATGTGGTGTCGCACAGACGCCCGACTGTGGCATCCTTGTTATTTAAATTACTTTATAAGCCCTTTATGTGGTGTCGCTGAGACGCCCGACTGTGGCATGCTTGTTATATCTTTTATATATAATCTCTTTATGCGGTGTCGCTCAGACGTCCGACTGAGGCATGCTTTATATTATTATCATTTCAAGGCGTCGCTTCAGACACCCGATCGGTGCATTTTTCTTCTATTCTCGGGTTGCTTAATTCATGTTCTATATGAATAATTTGCTTGCGTGCATCATAAATTTTATTTCATGACTAACATAGTGATCTTGGTATATTTAAGAGCATGATTATCATTTGTTATATTATACCTGTGTTCATAATGTTTGCGAGTACATTCAAAGTACTCACTGGCTTGTCCCTGGCTATTGTCTTGGCCAGATTTCTTGCGTGGAAAGGACGTCGCGATGACAGCCCGGAACCTACGCAATGGTGATAGCAACCTTGCAAAGATAGGAGTTATCCAGGTCAGCTGTTCCTGTGGGAAATGGAGTCCCATAGACGTTGATGATCCGCAAACTGCTTCCGCCATCAACCATTAGAAACCATTTGTTGTACTCATAGGCCAGAATGGTCTTGTACTACATATTATGTACTTTGCTTGGTGTTTCTGCATCAAGTTGGTGCCTCATCAGCTAACAGTGATCCTGGGGCTGGTGAGCACAAGGGCCATTTTCTGGGAAATTAATATCCCGAAAAAAACGGTCCTGACAAACTCCCACTTAGAAAGACATCCCTCTAATCTTCTAAGTGATCACGTGATCCAAATCAACTAAACCATAACCGATCATCACGTGAAATGGAGTAGTTTTCAATGGTGAACATCACTATGTTGATCATATCTACTATATGATTCACGCTCGACCTTTCGGTCTCAGTGTTCCGAGGCCATATCTGCATATGCTAGGCTCGTCAAGTTTAACCTGAGTATTCTGCGTGTGCAAAACTGGCTTGCACCCATTGTAGATGGACGTAGAGCTTATCACACCCGATCATCACGTGGTGTCTGGGCACGACAAACTTTGGCAGCGGTGCATACTCAAGGAGAACACTTTTATCTTGAAATTTAGTGAGAGATCATCTTATAATGCTACCGTTAAGCAAAGCAAGATAAGATGCATAAAAGATAAACATCACATGCAATCAATATAAGTGATATGATATGGCCATCATCATCTTGTGCTTGTGATCTCCATCTCTGAAGCACCTTCATGATCACCATCGTCACCGGCGCGACACCTTGATCTCCATCGTAGCATCGTTGTCGTCTCGCCAATCTTATGCTTCTACGACTATCGCTACCGCTTAGTGATAAAGTAAAGCATTACAGGGCGATTGCATTGCATACAATAAAGCGACAACCATATGGCTCCTGCCAGTTGCCAATAACTCGGTTACAAAACATGATCATCTCATACAATAAAATATAGCATCACGTTTTGACCATATCACATCACAACATGCCCTACAAAAACAAGTTAGACATCCTCTACTTTGTTGTTGCAAGTTTTACGTGGCTGCTACAGGCTTAGCAAGAACCATTCTTACCTACGCATCAAAACCACAATGATAGTTTGTCAAGTTGGTGCTGTTTTAACCTTCGCAAGGACCGGGCGTAGCCACACTTGGTTCAACTAAAGTTGGAGAAACTGACACCCGCCAGCCACCTGCGTGCAAAGCACGTCGGTAGAACCGGTCTCGCGTAAGCGTACGCGTAATGTCGGTCCGGGCCGCTTCATCCAACAATACCGCCGAACCAAAGTATGACATGCTGGTAAGCAGTATGACTTGTATCGCCCACAACTCACTTGTGTTCTACTCGTGCATATAACATCAACGCATAAAACCAGGCTCGGATGCCACTGTTGGGGAACGTAGTAATTTCAAAAAAATTCCTACGCACACGCAAGATCATGGTGATGCATAGCAATGAGAGGGGAGAGTGTTGTCTACGTACCCTTGTAGACCGAAAGCGGAAATGTTAGCACAATGCGGTTGATGTAGTCGTACGTCTTCACAATCTGACTGATCAAGTACCGAACGCACGGCACCTCTGAGTTCTGCACACGTTCAACGCGATGACGTCCCGTGAACTCCGATCCAGCAGAGCTTCACGGGAGAGTTCCATCAGCACGACGGCGTGGTGACGGTGATGATGTTGCTACCGACGCAGGGCTTCGCCTAAGCACCGCTACGATATGACCGAGGTGGAATATGGTGGAGGGGGGCACCGCACATGGCTGGGAGAGATCAACTGATCAACTTGTGTGTCTAGAGGTGCCCCCTGCCCCTGTATATAAAGGAGCAAGGCGGGAGGCGGCCGGCCTAGGAGGAGGGCGCGCCAAGTGGGGAGTCCTACTCCCACCGGGAGTAGGACTCCTCCTTTCCTTGTTGGAGTAGGAGCGAAGGAAAGAGGAGGAGAGGGAGAAGGAAAAGGGGGCTGCACCCCTTGTCCAATTCGGACCAGAGGGGGGGCACAGGCCTCCTTCCTTTTGGCCTATCTCCTCTATTCCCGTATGGCCCAATAAGGCCCATATACTCCTCGGCGAATTCCCGTAACTCTCCGGTACTCCGAAAAATACCTGAATCACTCGGAACCTTTCAGAAGTCCGAATATAGTCGTCCAATATATCGATCTTTACGTCTCGACCATTTCAAGACTCATCGTCATGTCCCCGATCTCATCCAGGACTCCGAACTCCTTTGGTACATCAAAACAAATAAACTCATAATATAACTGTCATCGTAGCGTTAAGCGTGCAGACCCTACGGGTTCGAGAACTATGTAGACACGACCGAGACATGTCTTCGGTCAATAACCAATAGCGGAACTTGGATGCTCGTATTGGCTGCTACATATTCTACGAAGATCTTTATCGGTCAGATCGCATAACAACATACGTTGTTCCCTTTGTCATCGGTATGTCACTTGCCCCAGATTCGATCATCGGTATCTCAATACCTAGTTCAATCTCGTTACCGGCAAGTCTCTTTACTCGTTCCGTAATACATCATCCCGCAACTAACTCATTAGTTGCAATGCTTGCAAGGCTTAAGTGATGTGCATTACCGAGAGGGCCCAGAGATACCTCTCCGACAATCGGAGTGACAAATCCTAATCTCGAAATACGCCAACCCAACAAGTACCTTCGGAGACACCTGTAGAGCACCTTTATAATCACCCAGTTATGTTGTGACGTTTGGTAGCACACAAAGTGTTCCTCTGGTAAACGGGAGTTGCATAATCTCATAGTCATAGGAACATGTATAAGTCATGAAGAAAGCAATAACAACAAACTAAACGATCAAGTGCTAAGCTAACGGAATGGGTCAAGTCAATCACATCATTCTCCTAATGTGTGATCCCGTTAATCAAATGACCACTCATGTCTATGGTTAGGAAACATAACCATCTTTGATCAACGAGCTAGTCAAGTAGAGGCATACTAGTGACACTCTGTTTGTCTATGTATTCACACATGTATTATGTTTCCGGTTAATACAATTCTAGCATGAATAATAAACATTTATCATGATATAAGGAAATAAATAATAACTTTATTATTGCCTCTAGGGCATATTTCCTTCAGTACTATCATTATTAACTCTACATCTTTTGGCGTGAACATGTGTATTACCACGACCGAGATTCAGTGAACCATTCACATAGGGTGCATGACCATGAAAGGTATTATTCATGTAAACAGAATAACCATTATTCTCTAACTTAAATGAATAACCATATTGCAATGAACATGATCTAATCATATTCACGCTCAACATAGACACCTGATAACATTTATCTAGGTTCAATACTAATCCCGAAGGCAGATGGAGCGTGCGATGGTGATCTCATCAACTTTGGAAACACTTCCAACACACATCGTCACCTCGCCCTTAGCCAGTCTCCGTTTAGTCCGTAGTTTTTGCTTCAAGTCACCAATAATAGCAACTGAACTGGTATCCAATACCCAGGTGCTACCAGGAGTACTGGTAAGGTACACATTAATAACATGTATATACTTTGTTGAAGTTGCCAGCCTTCTTATCTACCATGCATTTGGGGTAGTTCCGCTACCAGTGACCGTTCCCGTTACAATAGAAGCACTTAGTCTCGGGTTTGGGTTCAACCTTGGGTTCCTTCACTGGAGCGGCAACTGGTTTGCCATTCATGAAGTTTCCCTTCTAGCCCTTGCCCTTCTTGAAACCAGTGGTCTTGTTAAACCATCAACACTTGATGCTCCTTCTTGATTTCTACCTTTTTGCGGTCTTAAGCACCGCGAACAGCTCCGGGATCATCTCCATCCCTTGCATGTCATAGTTCATCACGAAGATCTAGTAGCTTAGTGATAGTGACTAGAGAACTCTATCAATCACTATCTTATCTGGAAGTTTAACTCCCACTTGATTCAAGTGATTGTAGCACCCAGACATTCTAAGCACATGCTCACTAGCTGAGCTATTCTCCTCCATCTTCTAGGCAAAGAACTTGTCAGAGATCTCATACCTCTCAACACGGGCATGAGCCTGAAATCCCAATTTCAGCTCTTGGAACATCTCATATGTTCTATGGCGTTCAAAACGTCATTGGAATCCCGATTCTAAGTCGTAAAGTATGGTGTACTTAACTATCAAGTAGTCATCAGGACGTATCTGTCAGATGTTCATAACATCCATAGACGATGCTGGAGGGGTTGGCACACCAAGCGGTGCATCAAAGGCATAAGCCTTCTGTGTAGAAGTGAGGACACTCCTCAGGCAACGGACCTAGTCCACATCATTGCTTACAATATCTTTCAACTTAATCTTTCTCTAGGAACGTATTGAAACAGGGAGCTACAACGCGAGCTATTGATCTACAACCCTTTTTGCAAAGACAACTTAGACTATTGTTCATGATAAATAAGTTCATCTAATCAAATTATATAATGAACTCCCACTCAGATAGACATCCCTCTAGTCATCTAAGTGATACATGATCCGAGTCAACTAGGCCATGTCCGATCATCACGTGAGACAGACTAGTCATCATCGGTGAACATCCTCATGTTGATCGTATCTTCTATACGACTCATGTTCAACCTTTTGGTCTTCCGTGTTCCGAGGCCATGTCTGTACATGCTAGGCTCGTCAAGTCAACCTAAGTGTATTGCATGTGTAAATCTGGCTTACACCCGTTGTATTCGAACGTTAGAATCTATCACACCCGATCATCACGTGGTGCTTCGAAACAACGAACCTTCGCAACGGTGCACAGTTAGGGGGGACACTTTCTTGAAATTATTGCGAGGGATCATCTTATTTAAGCTACCATCGTTCTAAGCAAATAAGATGTAGAACATGATAAACATCACATGCAATCAAATAGTAACATGATATGGCCAATATCATTTTTGCTCCTTTTGATCTCCATCTTTGGGGCGCCATGATCATCATCGTCACCGGCATGACACCATGATCTCCATCATCGTGTCTTCGTGAAGTTGTCTCGCCAACTATTACTTCTACTACTACGGCTAATGGTTACCAATAAAGTAAAGTAATTACATGACGTTTATTTTGACATGCAGGTCATAAATAAATTAAGACAACTCCTATGGCTCCTGCCGGTTTTCATACTCATCGACATGCAAGTCATGATTCCTATTACAAGAACATGATCAATCTCATACATCACATATATCATTCATCACATCCTTTTGGCCATATCACATCACACGGCATATGCTGCAAAAACAAGTTAGACGTCCTCTAATTGTTGTTGCAAATTTTACATGGCTGCTATAGGTTTCTTAGCAAGAACGTTTCTTACCTACGCCAAAACCACAACGTCATATGCCAATTTTTATTTACCCTTCATAAGGACCCTTTTCATCGAATCCGATCCGACTAAAGTGGGAGAGACAGACACCCGCTAGCCACCTTATGCAACTAGTGCATGTCAGTCGGTGGAACCTGTCTCACGTAAGAGTACGTGTAAGGTCGGTCCGGGCCGCTTCATCCCACGATGCCGCCGAATCAAGATAAGACTAGTAACGGCAAGTAAATTGACAAAATCAACACCCACAAGAACTTGTGTTCTACTCGTGCATAGAAACTACGCATAGACCTAGCTCATGATGCCACTCTAGGGGATCGTAGCAGAAATCTAAAAATTTTTATGCATCACCAAGATCAATCTATGGAGTAATCTAGCAACGAGGGGAAGGGGAGTGCATCTACATACCCTTGTAGATCGCTAAGCGGAAGCGTTGCAAGAACGCGGATGAGGTAGTCGTACTCGTGGCGATTCAGATCGCGGTCGACTCCGATCTAAGCGCCGAACAACGGCGCCTTCGCGTTCAACACACGTGCAGCCCGGTGATGTCTCCCATGCCTTGATCCAGCAAGGAGAGAGGGAGAGGTTGGGGAAGACTCCGTCCAGCAGCGGCACGACGGCGTGGTGGTGGTGGAGGAGCGTGGTACTCCTGCAGGGCTTCGCCAAGCACTACAGAGACAAGGAGGGAGAGAGGTAGGGCTGCGCCTTGGGAGAGAGAGACTCGTGTGTTGGGCAGCCCCAAAACCTCCACTATATATAGGGGCAAGGGGGAGGGGGAGGCGCCCTAGGGTTTCCCCTAGGGGGAGCCAGGGCAGATGGGATCTCCCCCTTGGGTGACTTGGCCCCCAAGCCAGGAGGTGGGAACCCTAGATGGGGCGCCCCAAACCCCCTGGTCACGTGGGACTAGGTGAGGGGGGCGCACAGCCCCTTAGTGGGCTGGTTCCCCCCCCCCCCTTTCCTTGGCCCATGAAGCCCCCCAACACTTGTCGGGGCTCCCGAAATACCTTTTGGTCATGCTGGTCATCACCCGGTACCTCCGGAACACTTCCGGACTCCAAAACCCTTCGTCCAATATATCAATATTCTCCTCCGGACCATTCCGAAACTCCTCATGACGTCCGGGATCTCATCTGGGACTCCGAACAACATTCGGTAACCGCATACATACCTTCCCTATAACTCTAGCATCATCGAACCTTAAGTGTGTAGACCCTACGGGCTCGAGAATCATGCAGACATGACCGAGACATCTCTCTGGTCAATAACCAACAGCGGGATCTGGATACCCATGTTGGCTCCCACATGTTCCATGATGATCTCATCGGATAAACCACGATGTCAAGGATTCAATCAATCCCGTATACAATTACCTTTGTCTACTGGTATGATACTTGCCCGAGATTCGATCGTCGGTATCCCCATACCTTGTTCAGTCTCGTTACCGGCAAGTCTCTTTACTCATTCTGTAACACATCATCCCGTGATCAACTCCTTGGTCACATTGTGCACATTATGATGATGTCCTACCAAGTGGGCCCAGAGATACCTCTCCGTTACACGGAGTGACAAATCCCAGTCTCAATTCGTGCCAACCCAACAGACACTTTCGGAGATACCCCTAGTGCACCTTTATAGCCACCCAGTTACGTTGTGACGTTTGGTACACCCAAAGCATTCCTACGGTATCCGGGAGTTTCACAATCTCATGGTATAAGGAAATGATATTTGACATTAGAAAAGCTTTAGCATACGAACTACACGATCTTGTGCTAGGCTTAGGATTGGGTCTTGTCCATCACATCATTCTCCTAATGATGTGATCCCATTATGAACGACATCCAATGTCCATGGTTAGGAAACCGTAACCATCTATTGATCAACGAGCTAGTCAACTAGAGGCTTACTAGGGACATGGTGTTGTCTATGTATCCACACATGTATCTGAGTTTCCTATCAATACAATTCTAGCATGGATAATAAACAATTATCATGAACAAGGAAATATAATAATAATAATAATAATAACTAATTTATTATTGCCTCTAGGGCATATTTCCAATAGTATAAGGGAGGCTAGGTCTGCTCGCCGGCCGCGTACGCAACGTGCAGGTGTGCAATGGGTGATGGGCCCAGACCCCTATGCCATAGGATTTAGATCGGCATGCTGACCTCTCTGTTGTGCCTAGGTAGGGCTGCGACGTGTTGATCTTCCGAGGCCGGGCATGACCCAGGAAAGTGTGTCCGGACAAAGGGGATCGAGCGTGTTGGAAAATGTGGTGCACCCCTGCAGGGAAGTTAATCTATTCGAATAGCTGTGATCTTCTGTAACAGGACGACTTGGAGTTTTACCTTGACCTTATGACAACTAGAACCGGATACTTAATAAAATACACCCTTCCAAGTGCCAGATACAACCGGTGATCGCTCTCTCACAGGGCGACGTGGGGAGGATCATCGGTTAGGATTATGCTATGCGATGATACTTGGTGAACTTACCATCTACTCTCTTCTTCTGCTGCAAGATGGAGGTTACCAGAAGCATAGTCTTCGATAGGACTAGCTATCCCCCTCTTATTCCGGCATTCTGCAGTTCAGTCCACATATGTTACCCATTTTCCATTTGATACCAATGCATACATATGTAGTGTAGCTCCTTGCTTGCGAGTACTTTGGATGAGTACTCACGGTTGCTTTGCTCCCTCTTATCCCCTTTTCTATAACCGAGTGCTGCGACCAGACGGTGGAGCCCAGGAGCCAGATGCCACCGTCGACAACGACTCCTACTACACTGGAGGTGCCTACTACTATGTGCAGCCTGCTGACGACGACCATGAGTAGTTTAGGAGGATCCCAAGCAGGAGGCATGCGCCTCGTTCGATATGTATCCCAGTTTGTGCTAGCCTTCTTAAGGCAAACTTTTTTACTTATGTCTGTGCTCAGATAATATTACTTCCGCTGACTCGTCTATGATCGAGCTCTTGTATTCGAGCCCTCGAGGCCCTTGGCTTGTAATATGATGGTTGTATGACTTATTTTATTTGTAGAGTTGTGTTGTGATATCTTCCCGTGAGTCCCTGATCTTGATCGTACACATTTGCGTGTATGATTAGTGTACGGTCAAATCAAGGGTGTCACAGTGCTCTGCATTTATGTTTTGCGGTCTCAGAAAGGGCTAGCGAGATACCATTATTGTCACATTATATCATCGTTGTTTTGATAACGTGTTGCTGTTTGAGATGTCTTATTATTGCTCGTTAGCTGATTATGTCATTGATATGAGTTAATATAATATTTAAGAGTTATTGTCGACATGGTTAGTTATAATGATTGGCTGAAAACCTGGGTGTTGTTTAATCTTATTTATGCAAACAGGAGCAAAAGAGTTCGTAAAAGTTTTCTTTTTAACTTTTAGTTTATCAACTGAATTGTTTGAGGACAAGCAAAGGTTTAAGCTTGGGGGAGTTGATACGTCTCCAACGTACCTAATTTTCCTAACGCTTTTCCTCTTGTTTTGGACTCTAATTTTCATGATTTGAATGAAACTAACCTCGGACTGACGCTGTTTTCAGCAGAACTACCATGGTGTTGTTTTTGTGCAGAAATAAAAGTTCTCAGAATGAAACGAAACTTTGCGAGGATTTTTTATATAATAAAAGAGAATTTCTGGAGCCAAGACCTACCGGAGAGGGGCCCCTGGGTGGGCACAACCCACTAGGGCGCGCCCCCTCTCCTGTCTCCTTCTTCTTCTTTTCTTCTCCTCCCCCCTTTTTTTCTTCTCCTCCTCCCCCTTTTCTTCTTCTCCTCCTCCTCCTCCTCTTCTTCTTATTCTTCTTCTTTTCTTCTCCTAATAAATTTTTCTCAAGAACAAACCTAATAAATTTCTTCTTCTCCTTCTCCTCCCTCCTCCTCCTCCTCTTCTTTTTCTTCTTATTCTTCTTTTCTTAAAACTAAACTAAACAAAAACAAAAACTAAACTAAACTACACTAAACTAAAATGAACTAAACTAAACATAAACTAAACTAAACCTAAAACCAAACTAAACTAAACATAAACCTAAAACTAAACTAAACTAAACATAAACCTAAAAGTAAAAGTAAAAAAACAGAAAAAATGGAGAGGACCTCACCGCATGGGAGGGGGCGGCCTGGTGGAGTAGGTCCGTCGCAAGGGAGGGGGCATGGCAGCCTGGGCACGGCAGCGAGATTGCCCCGGGGAGGCGGGGGCGCGGTGCCCGGCAGCGCACTAGTAGAAAAAGGGTCAAACGTGAAGCACATTAGTGCCGGTTTGTAAAAAAACCGGCACTAATGTGATCAATAGTGCCAGTTCGAATGGCTATGCATTAGTGCCGGTTCGTAATGAACCTTTAGTACCGGTTCGTGCCACGAACCGGTACTAAAGGGGTGGTGACAGGCTGGCGTCAGGGCAGGGCCCCACGAGCCCCTTTAGTGACGGTTTGTGACACAAACCGGTACTAAAGGTCTAACCTATAGTACCGGTTTGTGTCACCAACCGGCACTACAGAGTCTTAACCTATAGTCCCGGTTGAAGACACAAACCGGCACTATAGGGTAATTTTCAAACTCTACCCCCCCCCCCTCGTGTATCACCATTTTAGTTTTGAAAAAATCAAAAGAAAATGATAAAAACTACAAAAAATAAAATCCTTCGAGAGGTAGTTATATTACTACATCTACACGTTAGAAAAATTTGAAAACTTAAATTTGGACATGTTTTGCAAAAAGTGTAGGGAAAATGTAAAATGGCTATAACTTTTGCATATGATGTCGGAAAAAAACGTATAATATATCAAAAAATTCAGCATGAAAATCCGCATCCGATGGAGACCGTCTACGGCCTGTTTGCAATTTGTTAGAATCCTCAAATTCCAAAAGGAAAAAAAGATATGGTCAAATTTCAGTTTTTTAAAAAAAAATTGGTTAAATCTGGTCAAACTACTTATTCAAGAAGTATTAATGTTACTACATAATTATTCAAGAATATTAGTGTTACTAAATAATTATTTCAATTTTTTGAATTTTGGTCAAATCTGGTCAAACTATGGTCAAACTGTGGTCAAACTTATTCAAGAAATATTAGTGTTACTAAATAATTACTGTTTTTTAGAATAATAGTTTCAAACTCAAACAATGAAATGTGTGACTTCATGCTCATGCTAAACTCCTGAGGGTTAATAGAATTGACATCTTACTATTGTCAGGAAAACAACAAGTGCAGACTTGGAAATGAAGGAGAATAGAACCCGAAAGTTAAGCGTGCTCGGGCTAGAGTAGTGAGAGGGATGGGTGACCGGTCGGGATGTTAGATGATTTGGAATGAGTGATCCACACTTGAGCAGTTAAGAGAGGTGATTAGAGACTAAATCACCAAATAATTCAGAAAAATTAAAAATCAAAAAAAATTCCAAAATTTTCAAAAAAAAAACCTTTAGTACTGGTTGGTAACACCAACCGGTACTAAAGGTCCCCCATACTAGGGTGCGAGCTCATGCCACGTGGTGGCACTTTAGCGTCGGTTCGTGCCGAACTGGTACTAAAGGGGGGGGCCTTTAGTGCCCACCAATTAGTGCCGGTTATGGAACCGGCACTAAAGGCCCTTACGAACCGGTTTTAAAGCTCCGTTTTCTACTAGTGGCGGTTGGGATCGGGTGCGGGGGTAGGGTCGAGGGTTAGGGAGAGAGAGAGAGAGGGTGGGGGAAACGGCCATTAGATAGTCAATTATTTGTCGTCTGCCAGCAGATGGCAAAGAGGTGGGGCTGGTGGGCCATTAGGGTTTAGGCCCCCACTCGCAGATGGCAAAGAATTGGCTGGTGGCAACTAGGATCTTTGCCGTTTATTTTTTATAAGCAGACGACAAAGATCATCTTTGTCGTCCGCTAGCAGACGGCAAAGAACTTACTAATGGAAAATTCTCTGTTTCCAGTAGTGAGTAGGACAAAAACGTGCATCAACCACCATGCATAGATTACCCCAATGTCACGATAATCCGCAAGTTGAATACCAAATCATATGTCAAGTGAATCAATAGAACACCCCATTGTCACCATGGGTATCCACATGCAAGACATACATCAAGTGTTCTTAAATCCAAAAAATATTCAATTCGATAATAGTGAAACCTCGAAGGTAAAAACTCAATTAATCACAACAAGATAGAGAGGGAGAAACACCATATGATCCAACTATAGTAACAAAGCTCGCAGTACATCATG